>NC_060186.1:72839599-72854599 GCF_021184085.1 Oncorhynchus gorbuscha | reverse complement strand
AGTTATGAGACAGTTCTACAACGTGCACTACTAACCTCAGGTATGAGACAGTTCTACAACGTGCACTACTAACCTCAGGTATGAGACAGTTCTACAATGTACACTACTAACCTCAGGTATGAGACAGTTCTACAACGTGCACTACTAACCTCAGGTATGAGATAGTTCTACAACGTGCACTACTAACCTCAGTTATGAGACAGTTCTACAACGTGCACTACTAACCTCAGTTATGAGACAGTTCTACAACGTGCACTACTAACCTCAGGTATGAGATAGTTCTACAACGTGCACTACTAACCTCAGGTATGAGACAGTTCTACAACGTACACTACCAACCTCAGGTATTAGACAGTTCTACAACGTGCACTACTAACCTCAGGTATGAGACAGTTCTACAACGTACACTACTAACCTCAGGTATGAGACAGTTCTACAACGTGCACTACTAACCTCAGGTATGAGACAGTTCAACAACGTGCACTACTAACCTCAGGTATGAGACAGTTCTACAACTACTAACCTCATGTATGAGACAGTTCTACAACGTGCACTACTAACCTCAGGTATGAGACAGTTCTACAACGTGCACTACCAACCTCAGGTATTAGACAGTTCTACAACGTGCACTACTAACCTCAGGTATTAGACAGTTCTACAACTACTAACCTCATGTATGAGACAGTTCTACAACGTGCACTACTAACCTCAGGTATGAGACAGTTCTACAACGTGCACTACCAACCTCAGGTATTAGACAGTTCTACAACTACTAACCTCAGGTATGAGACAGTTCTACAACGTGCACTACTAACCTCAGGTATTAGACAGTTCTACAACGTGCACTACTAACCTCAGGTATTAGACAGTTCTACAACTACTAACCTCAGGTATTAGACAGTTCTACAACTACTAACCTCAGGTATTAGACAGTTCTACAACTACTAACCTCAGGTATGAGACAGTTCTACAACTACTAACCTCAGGTATGAGACAGTTCTACAACGTGCACTACTAACCTCAGGTATTAGACAGTTCTACAACTACTAACCTCAGGTATGAGACAGTTCTACAACGTGCACTACTAACCTCAGGTATGAGACAGTTCTACAACGTGCACTACTAACCTCAGGTATGAGACAGTTCTACAACTACTAACCTCAGGTATGAGACAGTTCTACAACGTGCACTACTAACCTCAGGTATTAGACAGTTCTACAACTACTAACCTCAGGTATGAGACAGTTCTACAACGTGCACTACTAACCTCAGGTATGAGACAGTTCTACAACGTGCACTACTAACCTCAGGTATGAGACAGTTCTACAACTACTAACCTCAGGTATGAGACAGTTCTACAACGTACACTACTAACCTCAGGTATGAGACAGTTCTACAACGTGCACTACTAACCTCAGGTATGAGACAGTTCTACAACTACTAACCTCAGGTATTAGACAGTTCTACAACTACTAACCTCAGGTATGAGACAGTTCTACAACGTGCACTACTAACCTCAGGTATGAGACAGTTCTACAACGTGCACTACTAACCTCAGGTATGAGACAGTTCTACAACTACTAACCTCAGGTATGAGACAGTTCTACAACGTGCACTACTAACCTCAGGTATTAGACAGTTCTACAACTACTAACCTCAGGTATGAGACAGTTCTACAACGTGCACTACTAACCTCAGGTATGAGACAGTTCTACAACGTGCACTACTAACCTCAGGTATGAGACAGTTCTACAACTACTAACCTCAGGTATGAGACAGTTCTACAACGTGCACTACTAACCTCAGGTATGAGACAGTTCTACAACTACTAACCTCAGGTATGAGACAGTTCTACAACGTACACTACTAACCTCAGGTATGAGACAGTTCTACAACGTGCACTACTAACCTCAGGTATGAGACAGTTCTACAACTACTAACCTCAGGTATTAGACAGTTCTACAACTACTAACCTCAGGTATGAGACAGTTCTACAACGTGCACTACTAACCTCAGGTATTAGACAGTTCTACAACTACTAACCTCAGGTATGAGACAGTTCTACAACGTGCACTACTAACCTCAGGTATGAGACAGTTCTACAACTTGCACTACTAACCTCAGGTATGAGACAGTTCAACAACGTGCACTACTAACCTCATGTATGAGACAGTTCTACAACGTGCACTACTAACCTCAGGTATGAGACAGTTCTACAACGTGCACTACCAACCTCAGGTATTAGACAGTTCTACAACTACTAACCTCAGGTATGAGACAGTTCTACAACGTGCACTACTAACCTCAGGTATTAGACAGTTCTACAACTACTAACCTCAGGTATTAGACAGTTCTACAACTACTAACCTCAGGTATGAGACAGTTCTACAACTACTAACCTCAGGTATGAGACAGTTCTACAACTACTAACCTCAGGTATGAGACAGTTCTACAACGTGCACTACTAACCTCAGGTATTAGACAGTTCTACAACTACTAACCTCAGGTATGAGACAGTTCTACAACGTGCACTACTAACCTCAGGTATGAGACAGTTCTACAACGTGCACTACTAACCTCAGGTATGAGACAGTTCTACAACTACTAACCTCAGGTATGAGACAGTTCTACAACGTGCACTACTAACCTCAGGTATGAGACAGTTCTACAACTACTAACCTCAGGTATGAGACAGTTCTACAACGTACACTACTAACCTCAGGTATGAGACAGTTCTACAACGTGCACTACTAACCTCAGGTATGAGACAGTTCTACAACTACTAACCTCAGGTATTAGACAGTTCTACAACTACTAACCTCAGGTATTAGACAGTTCTACAACTACTAACCTCAGGTATGAGACAGTTCTACAACGTACACTACTAACCTCAGGTATGAGACAGTTCTACAACGTGCACTACTAACCTCAGGTATTAGACAGTTCTACAACTACTAACCTCAGGTATGAGACAGTTCTACAACGTGCACTACTAACCTCAGGTATTAGACAGTTCTACAACGTGCACTACTAACCTCAGGTATTAGACAGTTCTACAACTACTAACCTCAGGTATGAGACAGTTCTACAACGTGCACTACTAACCTCAGGTATTAGACAGTTCTACAACGTGCACTACTAACCTCAGGTATTAGACAGTTCTACAACGTGCACTACTAACCTCAGGTATTAGACAGTTCTACAACGTGCACTACTAACCTCAGGTATTAGACAGTTCTACAACGTGCACTACTAACCTCAGGTATGAGACAGTTCTACAACGTACACTACTAACCTCAGGTATTAGACAGTTCTACAACGTGCACTACTAACCTCAGGTATTAGACAGTTCTACAACGTGCACTACTAACCTCAGGTATGAGACAGTTCTACAACGTACACTACTAACCTCAGGTATTAGACAGTTCTACAACGTGCACTACTAACCTCAGGTATTAGACAGTTCTACAACTACTAACCTCAGGTATGAGACAGTTCTACAACGTGCACTACTAACCTCAGGTATGAGACAGTTCTACAACTACTAACCTCAGGTATTAGACAGTTCTACAACTACTAACCTCAGGTATTAGACAGTTCTACAACTACTAACCTCAGGTATGAGACAGTTCTACAACTACTAACCTCAGGTATGAGACAGTTCTACAACGTGCACTACTAACCTCAGGTATGAGACAGTTCTACAACTACTAACCTCAGGTATTAGACAGTTCTACAACTACTAACCTCAGGTATTAGACAGTTCTACAACTACTAACCTCAGGTATGAGACAGTTCTACAACTACTAACCTCAGGTATGAGACAGTTCTACAACGTGCACTACTAACCTCAGGTATTAGACAGTTCTACAACGTGCACTACTAACCTCAGGTATTAGACAGTTCTACAACTACTAACCTCAGGTATGAGACAGTTCTACAACGTGCACTACTAACCTCAGGTATGAGACAGTTCTACAACGTGCACTACTAACCTCAGGTATGAGACAGTTCTACAACGTGCACTACTAACCTCAGGTACGAGACAGACTGGTGAAAATGTCCAACAATGTAACTCAGTTGTTATACATCCTGTTGCTCTGCTACTGAAAACTGTGTGAAACATCAGTGAATATTTATCATGCACAGAGTGAATCAGAGAAGTATTTACAAGGACTTAGGAAAAGTTCTTAATCACCACAACGTAGTTGGAATTAGAGGGCTGGCGTTTTTAGCTCAGTGTTTTGGTCTGAATGTGATTCATTCTGCACCTTTTAAGAGGGTCAAGCCTGATTGCGGGTCTAGCTGGTGATTTGTTCCGTTGCGATTGGCGTGGTAATTATAGGCTTGTTCTGATAACGGTGGCTGCAGCACGAGACTGCCTTGATGATTTCTAGAAGCACTGATTAGTTCCGTAAAGAGAATGCTCCATCTTCACCATTTTGTAGCCTTACTTCTCCCACAAGGAGAATGGAAAGCCTGTGTGCATGCGTATCGTACGTCTATCTGCATTGATCTCAATGAGATTATTTTAGCATGCTAGGCTGTTATAATGACATCCATAGTCTCAGTACTGATTGTGTCATGCCTTTGTTGTTTTAGGGGCTAAAGATGATATAAGAGCGTTATATTGTGAATGTCAGATAGTCCTCATATCTAAAGCTTAATGCATCCTCAGCCTTGCATTATTCACATCGCTCAAAAACACATGGACGCACAGACACACACACACACACTGTAATACCCTCCGCCACACACACACACACACTGTAATACCCTCCGCCACACACACACACACACACACACACACACACACACACACACACACACACACACACACACACACACACACACACACACACACACACACACACACACACACACACACACACACACACACACACACACACACTGTAATACCCTCCGCCACACACACACACACACACACACACACACACACACACACACACACACACACACACACACACACACACACACACACACACACACACACACACACACACACAAAAAACACACACACACACACACACACACTGCACCGCCACCCTGTAATACCCTCCGCCACATACACACACACGTTCACACACTCCCGCTTGCAGGAAAGAAGATGAAAGACAGTTTGTTGAGAGTAATTGCAGAAAAAATAAATCACTTTGCTGCCAAAATATATCCCACTGCATGTTATGGAGATTTAGCCAGAGAATTGGATTCCTCCAGCTGTGAAATCCCTTTCTGTGTTCTTGCCGGCCATACACATCATTATTCTACACTACAGAATACTACAGAGCCAGGCAACACTATTTCTCTCTTCAATGCACAGGCAATTTAGCTTTTGAAAATGTTGCGTTCCATTGCAGTCATTTACTTCACCTGCCTAGCGTGTGTTTATTCATGTTTCTGACCACCTCACAGAGAGGAGTGTGATTCATGCCTCGGCTCCTTGGTTTTGCATCAGCATCCAGATGGTGAATAAAGCTCCAAATCTTGACTATCTCAGATAAAATCACGGTGGGTTTGACTTTGAATATAATTCATGTCATGAAATGCACTCTGATCTGCATTATATTCAAAGAAATAGAGGACATGAGTGATTCAGAACCTGTTAACTTAGATTATTTTTTCTCAAACCTGTATAAACTGAAGGAACCTAGCTAGACTCCCTCCTTTTGCCAATCCACAACTCAGCGATGCCTGTCCACTTATATTGGACTTACCAAGCCTGTGTAAGGTGGAACTAACCCCAAGCTCCCTTCTTTCCTCGAAACCCCTCTAATATTTTCTGTTTCAGTTCAATACTAGTGTTCTGCTAGTGTTCTAGTGTTCTGCTAGTGTTCTAGTGTTCTGCTAGTGTTCTAGTGTTCTGCTAGTGTGTTAGTGTTCTGCTAGTGTTCTAGTGTTCTGCTAGTGTTCTGCTAGTGTTCTAGTGTTCTGCTAGTGTTCTAGTGTTCTGCTAGTGTGTTAGTGTTCTGCTAGTGTTCTAGTGTTCTGCTAGTGTTCTAGTGTTCTGCTAGTGTTCTGCTAGTGTTCTAGTGTTCTTCTAGTGTGTTAGTGTTCTGCTAGTGTTCTGCTAGTGTTCTAGTGTTCTGCTAGTGTTCTAGTGTTCTGGCCTCTATGTGAAGTCGGGGCATAGAGAGAGGAGAGATTACAAAGCCCAGTGAGAGACAGATGTTTCAGGCTGAGAAATGTGATAGCTTTGTTGTTGTCTGACACAACACCCTGCTGCCTCACATCCTACCTCCTTCTGGTCCTGCTGTTGGTTTATTCCTCCTAGGCTCAGACAGAAGCATAAACCTACCACCTGTCTCTCCTTCCCTCTACTTGCTGACAGACCACCCCACTGCCCGCTACATGGCGGCCAATCTCCTCTGGTTCTGTTGTGGGTTTGTTCTCTAACTCTGCTGTGAGACTATGAAACATATGTCCTGGAGTCGGACATGACAAAGATATTACAACACACCCTGCTGACCGTCCTATCTCTCCCATCTCTCCCATCATCTCCCAGTGTCATATAGTGGGTTAATCTCTGAGACATGTGTTCCCTCTGCCATGGTGGGTTAGTATTTGAGACATGTGTTCCCTCTGTCATGGTGGGTTAGTCTCTCAGACATGTGTTCCCTCTGTCATGGTGGGTTAGTATTTGAGACATGTGTTCCCTCTGCCATGGTGGGTTAGTCTCTCAGACATGTGTTCCCTCTGCCATGGTGGGTTAGTATTTGAGACATGTGTTCCCTCTGCCATGGTGGGTTAGTCTCTGAGACATGTGTTCCCTCTGACATGCTGGTTTAGTCTCTGAGACATGTGTTCCCTCTGACATAGTGGGTTAGTCTCTGAGACATGTGTTCCCTCTGACATGGTGGGTTAGTCTCTGAGACATGTGTTCCCTCTGACATAGTGGGTTAGTCTCTGAGACATGTGTTCCCTCTGACATGGTGGGTTAGTCTCTGAGATATGTGTTCTCTCTGACATGGTGGGTTAGTCTCTGAGACATGTGTTCCCTCTGACATGGTGGGTTAGTCTCTGAGACATGTGTTCCCTCTGCCATGGTGGGTTAGTCTCTGAGACATGTGTTCCCTCTGACATGCTGGTTTAGTCTCTGAGACATGTGTTCCCTCTGCCATGGTGGGTTAGTCTCTGAGACATGTGTTCCCTCTGACATGCTGGTTTAGTCTCTGAGACATGTGTTCCCTCTGACATGCTGGTTTAGTCTCTGAGACGTGTTCTCTCTGACATGCTGGTTTAGTCTCTGAGACGTGTTCTCTCTGACATGCTGGTTTAGTCTCTGAGACATGTGTTCCCTCTGACATGGTGGGTTAGTCTCTGAGACATGTGTTCCCTCTGACATAGTGGGTTAGTCTCTGAGACATGTGTTCCCTCTGACATGGTGGGATAGTCTCTGAGACATGTGTTCCCTCTGACATGGTGGGATAGTCTCTGAGACAGACATGCCTTCCTTCTGTAAAGAGAATGTAGCAGGGTTTTCTCCCAGCCACAGAGACACTATGTTCTATACTTTGAGACTTATTGGAGAACGGGTGGGAGCTGCAGGTACCCCCTCAGGCACAGAGGCTTCGAACATGTTCCCTGTGCACAGTGGGCCAGACATGGGCTCTACATCACTACTTCCCAATCCACTCTAATCAGGGAACATCAGACGTTCCACCTTTTTGTTTTAGCCCCAACTGGCACCTGATTCAATTAGTCAAGGGGTTGATGATTAGTAGACTAATGGATTCAGTTGTGCCTGTTCAGGACTATCACAAATATGTGAAACGTCTGGTGGTCCCTGAGGAGAGTGTTGTGAAACCCTGCTCCACATAAAAGTAGATGGGTAAAGGCATATGAATGAATCGCCTGAAGCTGAAAACAAAAAGCCTAGAACGTTTTGGGCTTAGAATGTGTCTGGTTTAGAGTGTGTCTGGTTTAGAATGTCTCGGGTTTAGAATGTGTCTGGTTTAGAGTGTGTCTGGTTTAGAGTGTGTCTGGTTTAGAATGTGTCTGGTTTAGAATGTGTCGGCATTAGAATGTCTCGGGTTTAGAGTGTGTCTGGTTTAGAGTGTGTCTGGTTTAGAGTGTGTCTGGTTTAGAGTGTGTCTGGTTTAGAATGTGTTTGGTTTAGAGTGTGTCTGGTTTAGAGTGTGTCTGGTTTAGAGTGTGTCTGGTTTAGAGTGTGTCTGGTTTAGAGTGTGTCTGGTTTAGAATGTGTCTGGTTTAGAGTGTGTCTGGTTTAGAATGTGTCTGGTTTAGAATGTGTCTGGTTTAGAGTGTGTCTGGTTTAGAATGTGTCGGCATTAGAATGTCTCGGGTTTAGAATGTGTCTGGTTTAGAATGTGTCTGGTTTAGAGTGTGTCTGGTTTAGAGTGTGTCTGGTTTAGAGTGTGTCTGGTTTAGAGTGTGTCTGGTTTAGAGTGTGTCTGGTTTAGAGTGTGTCTGGTTTAGAGTGTGTCTGGTTTAGAGTGTGTCTGGTTTAGAGTGTGTCTGGTTTAGAGTGTGTCTGGTTTAGAGTGTGTCTGGTTTAAAGTGTGTCTGGTTTAGAATGTGTCTGGTTTAGAGTGTGTCTGGTTTAGAATGTGTCTGGTTTAGAATGTGTCTGGTTTAGAGTGTGTCTGGTTTAGAATGTGTCGGCATTAGAATGTGTCGGCATTAGAATGTCTCGGGTTTAGAATGTGTCTGGTTTAGAATGTGTCTGGTTTAGAGTGTGTCTGGTTTAGAGTGTGTCTGGTTTAGAGTGTGTCTGGTTTAGAGTGTGTCTGGTTTAGAGTGTGTCTGGTTTAGAGTGTGTCTGGTTTCGAGTGTGTCTGGTTTCGAGTGTGTCTGGTTTAGAGTGTGTCTGGTTTAGAGTGTGTCTGGTTTAGAGTGTGTCTGGTTTAGAGTATGTCAGGTTTAGAAAGTGTCTGGTTTAGAATGTGTCTGTGTCAGGTTTAGAATGTGTCAGGTTTAGAATGTGTCAGGTGTAGAATGTGTGAGGTTTAGAATGTGTCTGGTTTAGAATGTGTCAGGTTTAGAATGTGTCAGGTGTAGAATGCGTCAGGTTTAGAATGTGTCAGGTGTAGAATGTGTCAGGTTTAGAATGTGTCAGGTGTAGAATGTGTCAGGTTTAGAATGTGTCAGGTTTAGAATGTGTCAGGTTTAGAATGTGTCAGGTTTAGAATGTGTCAGGTGTAGAATGTGTCAGGTTTAGAATGCGTCAGGTGTAGGATGTGTCAGGTTTAGAATGTGTCAGGTGCAGAATGTGTCTGGTGTAGAATGTGTCAGGTTTAGAATGTGTCTGGTTTAGAATGTGTCTGTGTCAGGTTTAGAATGTGTCAGGTTTAGAATGTGTCAGGTTTAGAATGTGTCAGGTTTAGAATGTGTCTGGTTTAGAATGTGTCTGTGTCAGGTTTAGAATGTGTCAGGTTTAGAATGTGTCAGGTGTAGAATGTGTCAGGTGCAGAATGTGTCTGGTTTAGAATGTATCAGGTGCAGAATGTGTCTGGTTTAGAATGTGTCTGGTTTAGAATGTGTCAGGTGCAGAATGTGTCAGGTGTAGAATGTGTCAGGTGCAGAATGTGTCTGGTGTAGAATGTGTCAGGTTTAGAATGTGTCAGGTGTAGAATGTGTCTGGTTTAGAGTGTGTCAGGTGTAGAATGTGTCTGGTTTAGAATGTGTCAGGTGCAGAATGTGTCAGGTGTAGAATGTGTCAGGTGCAGAATGTGTCAGGTTTAGAATGTGTCAGGTGCAGAATGTGTCAGGTTTAGAATGTGTCAGGTTTAGAATGTGTCAGGTGCAGAATGTGTCAGGTGTAGAATGTGTCAGGTGTAGAATGTGTCTGTGTCAGGTTTAGAATGTGTCAGGTTTAGAATGTGTCAGGTTTAGAATGTGTCTAGTTTAGAATGTGTCAGTTGTAGAATGTGTCAGGTTTAAAATGTCAGGTGTAGAATGTGTCTGGTTTAGAATGTCAGGTGTAGAATGTGTCTGGTTTAGAATGTCAGGTGTAGAATGTGTCTGGTTTAGAATGTCTGGTTTAGAATGTGGCAGGTTTATAGTGTGTCTAGTGTAGAACGTGTCAGTTGTAGAATGTGTCTGGTTTAGAATGTCAGGTGTAGAATGTGTCTGGTTTAGAATGTCAGGTGTAGAATGTGTCTGGTTTAGAATGTCTGGTTTAGAATGTGGCAGGTTTAGAATGTGTCTAGTTTCGAATGTGGCAGGTGTAGAATGTGGCAGGTTCATAATGTGGCAGGTTTAGAATGTCAGGTGTAGAATGTGTCTGGTTTATAATGTCAGGTGTAGAATGTGGCAGGTTTAGAATGTGTCAGTTGTAGAATGTGTCTGGTTTAGAATGTGTCTAGTTTCGAATGTGGCAGGTGTAGAATGTGGCAGGTTTAGAATGTAGCAAGTTTAGAATGTGTCTGGTTTAGAATGTGTCTGCTTCAGAATGTGTCTGGTTCAGAAAGTGTCTTCTTCAGAATGTGTCTTATTTAGAATTTGACTGGTTTAGAATGTGTTTGGTTCAGGATGTGTCTGGTTTAGAATGTGTGCCAAATTGGCCTAGCGTCGTCCGGGTTAGGGAGGGCTTGGCCGGTAGGGATATTGGCTAATCGCGCACCAGCGAATCCTGTGGCGGGCCGAGCGGAGTGCGCGCTAACCAAGGTGTGAACAGACAGTGTGCAGTGTGAACAGACAACACAGAGTTACACATGTAGTAAACAATTAACAAGTCAATAACACAGAGAAAAAAGGGGAGTCTATATACAATGTGTGCAAAAGGCATGAGGAGGTAGGCGAATAATTACAATTTTGCAGATTAACACTGGAGTGATAAATGATCAGATGATCATGTACAGGTAGAGATATTGGTGTGCAAAAGAGCAGAAAAGTAAATAAATAAAAATTGTGGTGATGAGGTAGGTGAAAATGGGTGTGCTATTTACCAATAGATTATGTACAGCTGCAGCGATCGGTTAGCTGCTCAGCTAGCTGATGTTTGAAGTTGGTAAGGGAGATAAAAGTCTCCAACTTCAGCGATTTTTGCAATTCGTTCCAGTCACAGGCAGCAGAGTACTGGAACGAAAGGCGGCCGAATGAGGTGTTGGCTTTCGGGATGATCAATGAGATACACCTGCTGGAGCGCGTGCTACGGATGGGTGTTGCCATCGTGACCAGTGAGCTGAGATAAGGCGGAGCTTTGCCTAGAATGGCCTTGTAGATGACCTGAAGCCAGTGGGTCTGGCGACGAATATGTAGCGAGGGCCAGCCGACTAGAGCATACAAGTCGCAGTGGTGGGTAGTATAAGGTGCTTTAGTGACAAAACGGATGGCACTGTGATAAACTGCATCCAGTTTGCTGAGTAGAGTGTTGGAAGCAATTTTGTAGATGACGTCGCTGAAGTCGGGGATCGGTAGGATAGTCAGTTTTACTACGCTTGGCAGCGTGAGTGAAGGAGGCTTTGTTGCGGAATAGAAAGCCGATTCTTGATTTGATTTTCGATTGGAGATGTTTGATATGGGTCTGGAAGGAGAGTTTGCAGTCTAGCCAGACACCTAGGTACTTATAGGTGTCCACATATTCAAGGTCGGAACCATCCAGTGTGGTGATGCTGGTCGGGCATGCGGGTGCAGGCAGCGATCGGTTGAAAAGCATGCATTTGGTTTTACTAGCGTTTAAGAGCAGTTGGAGGCCACGGAAGGAGTGTTGTATGGCATTGAAGCTCGATTGGAGGTTAGATAGCACAGTGTCCAATGACGGGCCGAAAGTGTATACAATGGTGTCGTCTGCGTAGAGGTGGATCAGGGAATCGCCCGCAGCAAGAGCAACATCATTGATATATACAGAGAAAAGAGTCGGCCCGAGAATTGAACCCTGTGGCACCCCCATAGAGACTGCCAGAGGACCGGACAACATGCCCTCCAATTTGACACACTGAACTCTGTCTGCAAAGTAATTGGTGAACCAGGCAAGGCAGTCATCCGAAAAACCGAGGCTACTGAGTCTGCCGATAAGAATATGGTGATTGACAGTCGAAAGCCTTGGCAAGGTCGATGAAGACGGCTGCACAGTACTGTCTTTTATCGATGGCGGTTATGATGTCGTTTAGTACCTTGAGTGTGGCTGAGGTGCACCCGTGACCGGCTCGGAAACCAGATTGCATAGCGGAGAAGGTACGGTGGGATTCGAGATGGTCAGTGACCTGTTTGTTGACTTGTCTTTCGAAGACCTTAGATAGGCAGGGCAGGATGGATATAGGTCTGTAACAGTTTGGGCCCAGGGTGTCTCCCCCTTTGAAGAGGGGGCTTTCCAATCCTTGGGGATCTCAGACGATATGAAAGAGAGGTTGAACAGGCTGGTAATAGGGGTTGCGACAATGACGGCGGATAGTTTCAGAAATAGAGGGTCCAGATTGTCAAGCCCAGCTGATTTATACGGGTCCAGGTTTTGCAGCTCTTTCAGAACATCTGCTATCTGGATTTGGGTAAAGGAGAACCTGTAGAGGCTTGGGCGAGGAGCTGCGGGGGGGCCGGAGCTGTTGGCCGAGGTAGGAGTAGCCAGGCGGAAGGCATGGCCAGCCGTTGAGAAATGCTTGTTGAAGTTTTCGATAATCATGGATTTGTCGGTGGTGACCGTGTTCCCTAGCCTCAGTGCAGTGGGCAGCTGGGAGGAGGTGCTCTTGTTCTCCATGGACTTCACAGTGTCCCAGAACTTTTTGGAGTTGGAGCTACAGGATGCAAACTTCTGCCTGAAGAAGCTGGCCTTAGCTTTCCTGACTGACTGCGTGTATCGGAGGACGCATGATTTTCAACCTTCATCTCTCCCGAGCCCGTACGGTAGTTAGTAGCGAATAAAACAATTGGATACCACGAAAATCGGGGAGAAAAAGGGGTAAAAAAATATGTGTGGTTTAGAATGTATCTGGGTAGTATGTGCCTGGTTTTAGAATGTATCTGGGTAGAATGTGTCTGGTTTTAGAATGTATCTGGGTAGAATGTGCCTGGTTTTAGAATGTATCTGGGTAGAATGTGTCTGGTTTTAGAATGTATCTGGGTAGAATGTGCCTGGTTTTAGAATGTATCTGGGTAGAATGTGTCTGGTTTTAGAATGTATCTGGGTAGAATGTGCCTGGTTTTAGAATGTATCTGGGTAGAATGTGTCTGGTTTTAGAATTTATCTGGGTAGAATGTGCCTGGTTTTAGAATGTATCTGGGTAGAATGTGTCTGGTTTTAGAATGTATCTGGGTAGAATGTGCCTGGTTTTAGAATGTATCTGGGTAGAATGTGTCTGGTTTTAGAATGTATCTGGGTAGAATGTGCCTGGTTTTAGAATGTATCTGGGTAGAATGTGTCTGGTTTTAGAATGTATCTGGGTAGAATGTGTCTGGTTTTAGAATTTATCTGGGTAGAATGTGCCTGGTTTTAGAATGTATCTGGGTAGAATGTGCCTGGTTTTAGAATGTATCTGGGTAGAATGTGCCTGGTTTTAGAATGTATCTGGGTAGAATGTGCCTGGTTTTAGAATGTATCTGGGTAGAATGTGTCTGGTTTTAGAATGTATCTGGGTAGAATGTGCCTGGTTTTAGAATGTATCTGGGTAGAATGTGCCTGGTTTTAGAATGTGCCTGGTTTTAGAATGTATCTGGGTAGAATGTGCCTGGTTTTAAAATGTATCTGGGTAGAATGTGCCTGGTTTTAGAATGTATCTGGGTAGAATGTGTCTGGTTTTAGAATGTATCTGGGTAGAATGTGCCTGGTTTTAGAATGTATCTGGGTAGAATGTGTCTGGTTTTAGAATGTATCTGGGTAGAATGTGTCTGGTTTTAGAATTTATCTGGGTAGAATGTGCCTGGTTTTAGAATGTATCTGGGTAGAATGTGCCTGGTTTTAGAATGTATCTGGGTAGAATGTGCCTGGTTTTAGAATGTATCTGGGTAGAATGTGTCTGGTTTTAGAATGTATCTGGGTAGAATGTGCCTGGTTTTAGAATGTATCTGGGTAGAATGTGTCTGGTTTTAGAATGTATCTGGGTAGAATGTGTCTGGTTTTAGAATGTATCTGGTTATAATGTGCCTGGTTTGGAATGTATCTGGGTAGAATGTGCCTGGTTTTAGAATGTATCTGGGTAGAATGTGTCTGGTTTTAGAATGTATCTGGTTATAATGTGCCTGGTTTAGAATGTGTCTGGTTTTAGAATGTATCTGGGTAGAATGTGTTCGGTTAGAATGTGTCTGGTTTTAGAATTTATCTGGGTAGAATGTGCCTGGTTTTAGAATGTATCTGGGTAGAATGTGCCTGGTTTTAGAATGTATCTGGGTAGAATGTGCCTGGTTTTAGAATGTATCTGGGTAGAATGTGCCTGGTTTTAGAATGTGTCTGGTTTTAGAATGTATCTGGGTAGAATGTGCCTGGTTTTAGAATGTATCTGGGTAGAATGTGTCTGGTTTTAGAATGTATCTGGGTAGAATGTGCCTGGTTTTAGAATGTATCTGGGTAGAATGTGCCTGGTTTTAGAATGTGCCTGGTTTTAGAATGTATCTGGGTAGAATGTGCCTGGTTTTAGAATGTATCTGGGTAGAATGTGCCTGGTTTTAGAATGTATCTGGGTAGAATGTGTCTGGTTTTAGAATGTATCTGGGTAGAATGTGCCTGGTTTTAGAATGTATCTGGGTAGAATGTGCCTGGTTTTAGAATGTATCTGGGTAGAATGTGCCTGGTTTTAGAATGTATCTGGGTAGAATGTGTCTGGTTTTAGAATGTATCTGGGTAGAATGTGCCTGGTTTTAGAATGTATCTGGGTAGAATGTGCCTGGTTTTAGAATGTGTCTGGTTTTAGAATGTATCTGGGTAGAATGTGCCTGGTTTTAGAATGTATCTGGGTAGAATGTGTCTGGTTTTAGAATGTATCTGGGTAGAATGTGTCTGGTTTTAGAATGTATCTGGTTATAATGTGCCTGGTTTGGAATGTATCTGGGTAGAATGTGCCTGGTTTTAGAATGTATCTGGGTAGAATGTGC
>NC_060186.1:72669599-72834599 GCF_021184085.1 Oncorhynchus gorbuscha | reverse complement strand
CTAGGTATTTAGTATAGGCTGGCTAGGTATTTAGTACAGGCTGGCTAGGTATTTAGTATAGGCTGTCTAGATATCTAGTATAGGCTGGCTAGGTATTTAGTACAGGCTGGCTAGGTATTTAGTATAGGCTGTCTAGATATTTAGTATAGGCTGTCTAGGTATCTAGTATAGGCTGGCTAGGTATTTAGTATAGGCTGTCTAGATATCTAGTATAGGCTGGCTAGGTATTTAGTACAGGCTGGCTAGGTATTTAGTATAGGCTGTCTAGATATTTAGTATAGGCTGTCTAGGTATCTAGTATAGGCTGGCTAGGTATTTAGTACAGGCTGGCTAGGTATTTAGTACAGGCTGGTTAGGTATCTAGTATAGGCTGTCTAGATATCTAGTATAGGCTGGCTAGGTATTTAGTACAGGCTGGCTAGGTATTTAGTACAGGCTGGCTAGGTATCTAGTATAGGCTGTCTAGATATCTAGTATAGGCTGGCTAGGTATTTAGTACAGGCTGGCTAGGTATTTAGTACAGGTTGGCCAGATATCTAGTATTGGCTGTCTAGATATCTAGTATAGGCTTGCTAGGTATTTAGTACAGGCTAGCTAGGTATTTAGTATACGCTGTCTAGATATCTAGTATAGGCTGGCTAGGTATTTAGTACAGGCTGGCTAGGTATCTAGTATAGGTTGGCCAGATATCTAGTACAGGTTGGCCAGATATATAGTACAGGTTGGCCAGATATCTAGTACAGGTTGGCCAGATATATAGTACAGGTTGGCCAGATATATAGTACAGGTTGGCCAGATATCTAGTACAGGTTGGCCAGATATATAGTACAGGTTGGCCAGATATATAGTACAGGTTGGCCAGATATCTAGTACAGGTTGGCCAGATATCTAGTACAGGTTGGCCAGATATATAGTACAGGTTGGCCAGATATCTAGTACAGGTTGGCCAGATATCTAGTACAGGTTGGCCAGATATCTAGTACAGGTTGGCCAGATATATAGTACAGGTTGGCCAGATATATAGTACAGGTTGGCCAGATATAGAGTACAGGTTGGCCAGATATCTAGTACAGGTTGGCCAGATATCTAGTACAGGTTGGCCAGATATATAGTACAGGTTGGCCAGATATCTAGTACAGGTTGGCCAGATATCTAGTACAGGTTGGCCAGATATTTAGTATAGGCTGGCTAGGTATTTAGTACAGGCTGGCTAGGTATTTAGTACAGGCTGGCTAGGTATTTAGTACAGGCTGTCTAGGTATTTAGTAAAGACTGTCTAGGTATTTAGTACAGGCTGTCTAGGTATTTAGTAAAGACTGTCTAGGTATTTAGTACAGGCTGGCTAGGTATTTAGTACAGGCTGTCTAGGTATTTAGTACAGGCTGTCTAGGTATTTAGTACAGGCTGTCTTGGTATTTAGTACATGCTGTATAAGTATTTAGTACATGCTGTCTTGGTATTTAGTACAGGCTGTCTAGTTATTTAGTACAGGCTGTCTAGGTATTTAGTACAGGCTGTATAAGTATTTAGTACAGGCTGTCTAGGTATTTAGTACAGCCTGTCTAGGTATTTAGTATAGGCTGTCTAGGTATTTAGTACAGACTGTCTAGGTATTTAGTACAGGCTGTCTAGGTATTTAGTACAGGCTGTCTAGGTATTTAGTACAGACTGTCTAGGTATTTAGTACAGGCTGTCTAGGTATTTAGTATAGGCTGTCTAGGTATTTAGTATAGGCTGTCTAGGTATTTAGTATAGGCTGTCTAGGTATTTAGTACAGACTGTCTAGGTATTTAGTACAGGCTGTCTAGGTATTTAGTATAGGCTGTCTAGGTATTTAGTATAGGCTGTCTAGGTATTTAGTACAGACTGTCTAGGTATTTAGTACAGGCTGTCTAGGTATTTAGTATAGGCTGTCTAGGTATTTAGTATAGGCTGTCTAGGTATTTAGTACAGACTGTCTAGGTATTTATTACAGGCTGTCTAGGTATTTAGTACAGGCTGGTAGTAGGAGACTGGATGTGCTCTATTGCCTCTCTAGGTTGTCTTCTGGTGGGGTCAATCTTCCATACAGATATATTTAACTTAGGTGACTGTATGGGTCCATTGTCTGCCACAATGTCTGTGATGTGCAGCCTCTCACCATGTTCTCTGCTGTCTCTTCTCTGTCTGTCCCGGTGTCGCGCCTGCCCCGACAGACGACAGATGACATAGTATCGTCGGCGGAGTGCTCCAGCGACGACGAGGATCTGGAGGAGTGTGATTCCGGACACGCAGGTGGGATGGGTGTGTCGAGTTGTGCTTTGCTCAGACCTACCACTCTATTTTTATTCCTTTGATTGATTTGCAACCAAACCCCCCCCAAAAAGAGGATCGTTCTCTTCTAAGCATCAGGTCCCATGGGAGCCTAAAGTGTAACTTCAGAATACTCCCTAAAAGCACCATGAGATACAGTAGTAAGGGTCTGAGGGTTTCAGCTATACATATGTGGAAAGTTGAAAGAGCTCCAAGCACTTTGAAGTTGATGAAAGTAAATCCTTAGCAGGCCCTCTGTAGAAAAGTCACTTTTGAAGTTTTGAAGTAATATTTATGCTCCAAACTCTGAGTAAATGTATTCATAGTTCTACACACCCGCATATGTTATAGTGTTGTAGTCTGTAATACAGTTGGATTATAGTCTCTGATACAAATTACACCAAGCGGTGGGGCCTCTGGTCGTTAACATGGTTAAAAGCGTGAATACTAAATTGTTTTCTCTCAGCATTCAAAGGAGAGCAAACTTTCAATCAAAACGTACCAAATTAGTATCAAGCTCCATGTTCACACTGATGCTTCAAAATGTATCTGTCCTGTTCTACATGGTTGACATGTTCCTTGCTGTGTGTGTGTGCTTCTTCTCGACAGAGGATACATTTTGAGATTATTTTTTATAAGGGAACAAAAATGCTTTCAGCATAGATACTGTGATATGTATCAGACTAACAACAACAGACCCAGTCCCCCCCCCCCTCTCTCTTCTTGTGATATGTAGCAGACTAACAACAACAGACCCAGTCCTCCCCCCTCTCTCTTCTTGTGATATGTAGCAGACTAACAACAACAGACCCAGTCCCCCCCCCTCTCTCTTCTTGTGATATGTATCAGACTAACAACAACAGACCCAGTCCTCCCCCTCTCTCTTCTTGTGATATGTAGCAGACTAACAACAACAGACCCAGTCCTCCCCCTCTCTCTTCTTGTGATATGTATCAGACTAACAACAACAGACCCAGTCCCCCCTCTCTCTTCTTGTGATATGTATCAGACTAACAACAACAGACCCAGTCCTCCCCCTCTCTCTTCTTGTGATATGTATCAGACTAACAACAACAGACCCAGTCCTCCCCCCTCTCTCTTCTTGTGATATGTAGCAGACTAACAACAACAGACCCAGTCCTCCCCCTCTCTCTTCTTGTGATATGTAGCAGACTAACAACAACAGACCCAGTCCCCCCTCTCTCTTCTTGTGATATGTAGCAGACTAACAACAACAGACCCAGTCCTCCCCCTCTCTCTTCTTGTGATATGTAGCAGACTAACAACAACAGACCCAGTCCTCCCCCTCTCTCTTCTTGTGATATGTAGCAGACTAACAACAACAGACCCAGTCCGCCCCCCCCCCTCTCTTCTTGTGATATGTAGCAGACTAACAACAACAGACCCAGTCCTCCCCCTCTCTCTTCTTGTGATATGTAGCAGACTAACAACAACAGACCCAGTCCTCCCCCTCTCTCTTCTTGTGATATGTAGCAGACTAACAACAACAGACCCAGTCCTCCCCCTCTCTCTTCTTGTGATATGTAGCAGACTAACAACAACAGACCCAGTCCTCCCCCTCTCTCTTCTTGTGATATGTAGCAGACTAACAACAACAGACCCAGTCCGCCCCCTCTCTCTTCTTGTGATATGTAGCAGACTAACAACAACAGACCCAGTCCCCCCCTCTCTCTTCTTGTGATATGTAGCAGACTAACAACAACAGACCCAGTCCTCCCCCCTCTCTCTTCTTGTGATATGTAGCAGACTAACAACAACAGACCCAGTCCTCCCCCTCTCTCTTCTTGTGATGTGTAGCAGACTAACAACAACAGACCCAGTCCGCCCCCCTCTCTCTTCTTGTGATATGTAGCAGACTAACAACAACAGACCCAGTCCTCCCCCTCTCTCTTCTTGTGATATGTAGCAGACTAACAACAACAGACCCAGTCCTCCCCCTCTCTCTTCTTGTGATATGTAGCAGACTAACAACAACAGACCCAGTCCTCCCCCTCTCTCTTCTTGTGATATGTAGCAGACTAACAACAACAGACCCAGTCCTCCCCCTCTCTCTTCTTGTGATATGTAGCAGACTAACAACAACAGACCCAGTCCCCCCTCTCTCTTCTTGTGATGTGTAGCAGACTAACAACAACAGACCCAGTCCGCCCCCCTCTCTCTTCTTGTGATATGTAGCAGACTAACAACAACAGACCCAGTCCGCCCCCTCTCTCTTCTTGTGATATGTAGCAGACTAACAACAACAGACCCAGTCCTCCCCCTCTCTCTTCTTGTGATATGTAGCAGACTAACAACAACAGACCCAGTCCTCCCCCCTCTCTCTTCTTGTGATATGTAGCAGACTAACAACAACAGACCCAGTCCTCCCCCCCTCTCTCTTCTTGTGATATGTAGCAGACTAACAACAACAGACCCAGTCCTCCCCCCTCTCTCTTCTCTCTTTCTCCTGTTTGGTCCTTTTGTTTCCTTACACGTTGGAGCCTTACCTGAAACACTCTAATAGACATCAGATATCCTCCAACTTCTGTGTGCATCGTTTCTCTCTCTCCTGCTACACCACACATAGTTGTCACCAGGTTGAAGTGAGTTATAACTCTCAGTAGTGTGAAATAATAATAATAATAAAAATAATGATAACGCATAATGCCAGAGCTGAGCAGGAAGTAGATTTGAAATGGAAACATATCACTTGTTTTGAGACAACTTGGGTTTAGGAGTGGTTTGCTGCACGCTAATATTAATGATAAGCTGTCTGTCATGTCCCCAACAGAGCTCAGCTCAGCCCCATCAGAGCAGAGCCAATCATATTGTCTGTCATGAGGATAATTCATCCAGATACACTCCTACTAGTCCTGAAAATGAATAACTACAAGCAAATATTGACATAAACTACCCAGAACAGACATCCCCATTCAAGTCACCGTTCTGTGGATGGTAAATGTTGCAGGGGACTATTGAATATTAAAATTCTATGACTATTGTGTGAAGGGCCTCTCTCACTCTCTCCTCTCCTGAATCCATGTGGAAGTCATTCTCCACCTCTCACCTCCCTCCTGTGGAAGTCATTCTTCCCCTCTCCTCCCTCCTGTGGAAGTCATTCTCCCCCTCTCTACTCTCCTGTGGAAGTCATTCTCCGCCTCTCTACCAACCTGTGGAAGTCATTCTCCCCCTCTCTACCAACCTGTGGAAGTCATTCTCCCCCTCCTGTGGAAGTCATTCTCCCCCTCCTGTGGAAGTAATTCTCCCCCTCTCTACCTTCCCTTGGAAGTAATTCTCCCCCTCTCTACCTTCCCTTGGAAGTCATTCTCCCCCTCCTGTGGATGTCATTCTCCCCCTCTCTACCCTCCTGTGGAAGTCATTGTCCCCCTCTCTACCCTCCTGTGGAAGTCATTCTCCGCCTCTCTACCATCCTGTGGAAGTCATTCTCCCCCTCTCTACCAACCTGTGGAAGTCCTTCTTCCCCTCTCTACCCTCCTGTGGAAGTCATTCTCCCCCTCCCCTCTCTATTCTCTCCCTCTCCCTCCCCTCCAACCTGTTATTCTCTCCCTCTCTACCAACCTGGAAGTCATTCTTCCCCTCCCCTCCTCATTCTCTCCCCCTTCTCTCCCCTCCTGTGGAAGTCATTCTCACCCTCTCTACCCTCCTGTGGAATTCATTCTCCCCCTCTCCCTCCCCTCCTGTGGAAGTCATTCTCTCCCTCTCCCTCCCCTCCTGTGGAAGTCTTTCTCTCCCTCTCCCTCCCCTCCTGTGGAAGTCATTCTCCCCCTCTCTACCAACCTGTGGAAGTCATTCTCTCCCCTTCTCTACCCTCCTGTGGAAGTCATTCTCCCCTTCTCTACCAACCTGTGGAAGTCCTTCTTCCCCTCTCTACCCTCCTGTGGAAGTCATTCTCCCCCTCTCTACCAACCTGTGGAAGTCATTATTCCCCTCTCTACCCTCCTGTGGAAGTCATTCTCCCCCTCTCTACCCTCCTGTGGAAGTCATTCTCCCCCTCTCTACCCTCCTGTGGAAGTCATTCTCCCCCTCTCTACCCTCCTGTGGAAGTCATTCTCCCCCTCTCTACTAACCTGTGGAAGTCATTCTCCCCCTCTCTAACATCCTGTGGAGTCATTCATTCTCTCCCTCCTGTGGAAGTCATTCTCCCTCCCCTCCTGTGGAAGTCATTCTCTCTCCCCTCGTGTGGAAGTCATTCTCTCATCCTGTCCCTCCCCTCCTGTGGAAGTCCTTCTCCCCTCCTTCTCTCCCCTCCTGTGGAGGTCATTCTCTCCCCTCCTGTGGAAGTCCTCTCCCTCCCCTCCTGTGGAAGTCATTCTCCCCTCCCTCTCTCCACTCCTGTGGAAGTTTTTCTCTCCCTCTCCCTCCCCTCCTGTGGAAGTCATTCTCCCACTCTCTACCAACCTGTGGAAGTCATTCTCTTCCCTTCTCTCCCCTCCTGTGGAAGTCATTCTCTCCTGTGGAAGTCTCCCTCCCCTCCTGTGGAAGTCATTCTCTCCCTCTCCCTCCCCTCCAGTGGAAGTCATTCTTCCCCTCTCTCCCCTCCTGTGGAAGTCATTCTCTCCAGTGGAAGTCATTCTCTCCCCTTCTCTCCCCCTCTCCCTCCCCTCCTGTGGAAGTCATTCTCCCCCTTCCCTCTCTCCCTCCCTCCTGTGGAAGTCATTCTCTCCCCTTCTCTCCCCTCCTGTGGAAGTCTTTCTCCCCCTCTCTACCAACCTGTGAAAGTCACTCTCCCCCTATCTACCATCCTGTGGAATTCATTCTCCCCATCTCTACAATCCTATGGAAGTCATTCTCCCCCTCTCTACCAACCTGTGGAAGTCATTCTCCCCCTCTCTACCCTCCTGTGGAAGTCATTCTCCCCTTCTCTACCAACCTGTGGAAGTCCTTCTTCCCCTCTCTACCCTCCTGTGGAAGTCATTCTCCCCCTCTCTACCAACCTGTGGAAGTCATTATTCCCCTCTCTACCCTCCTGTGGAAGTCATTCTCCCCCTCTCTACCCTCCTGTGGAAGTCATTCGCCCCCTCTCTACCCTCCTGTGGAAGTCATTCTCCCCCTCTCTACTAACCTTTGGAAGTCATTCTCCCCCTCTCTAACATCCTGTGGAAGTCATTCTCTCCCCTTCTCTCCCCTCGTGTGGAAGTCATTCTCTCCCTGTCCCTCCCCTCCTGTGGAAGTCCTTCTCCCCTTCTCTCCCCTCCTGTGGAAGTCATTCTCTCCCTCTCCCTCCCCTCCTGTGGAAGTCATTCTCCCCTTCTCTCCACTCCTGTGGAAGTTTTTCTCTCCCTCTCCCTCCCCTCCTGTGGAAGTCATTCTCCCACTCTCTACCAACCTGTGGAAGTCATTCTCTTCCCTTCTCTCCCCTCCTGTGGAAGTCATTCTCTCACTCTCCCTCCCCTCCTGTGGAAGTCATTCTCGCCTTCTCTCCCCTCCTGTGGAAGTCATTCTCTCCCTCTCCCTCCCCTCCTGTGGAAGTCATTCTCCCCTTCTCTCCCCTCCTGTGGAAGTCATTCGCTCCCTCTCCCTCCCCTCCTGTGGAAGTCATTCTCTCCCCTTCTCTCCCCTCCTGTGGAAGTCATTCTCTCCCTCCCCTCCTGTGGAAGTCCTTCTCCCCTTCTCTCCCCTCCTGTGGAAGTCATTCTCCCCCTCTCTACCCTCCTGTGGAAGTCATTCTCCCCTTCTCTACCAACCTGTGGAAGTCCTTCTTCCCCTCTCTACCCTCCTGTGGAAGTCATTCTCCCCCTCTCTACCAACCTGTGGAAGTCATTATTCCCCTCTCTACCCTCTTGGGGAAGTCATTCTCCCCCTCTCTACCCTCCTGTGGAAGTCATTCGCCCCCTCTCTACCCTCCTGTGGAAGTCATTCTCCCCCTCTCTACTAACCTGTGGAAGTCATTCTCCCCCTCTCTAACATCCTGTGGAAGTCATTCTCTCCCCTTCTCTCCCCTCGTGTGGAAGTCATTCTCTCCCTGTCCCTCCCCTCCTGTGGAAGTCCTTCTCCCCTTCTCTCCCCTCCTGTGGAAGTCATTCTCTCCCTCTCCCTCCCCTCCTGTGGAAGTCATTCTCCCCTTCTCTCCACTCCTGTGGAAGTTTTTCTCTCCCTCTCCCTCCCCTCCTGTGGAAGTCATTCTCCCACTCTCTACCAACCTGTGGAAGTCATTCTCTTCCCTTCTCTCCCCTCCTGTGGAAGTCATTCTCTCACTCTCCCTCCCCTCCTGTGGAAGTCATTCTCGCCTTCTCTCCCCTCCTGTGGAAGTCATTCTCTCCCTCTCCCTCCCCTCCTGTGGAAGTCATTCTCCCCTTCTCTCCCCTCCTGTGGAAGTCATTCGCTCCCTCTCCCACCCCTCCTGTGGAAGTCATTCTCTCCCCTTCTCTCCCCTCCTGTGGAAGTCATTCTCTCCCTCTCCCTCCCCTCCTGTGTAAGTCATTCTCTCCCCTTCTCTCCCCTCCTGTGGATGTCATTCTCTCCCCTTCTCCTCCCTCCTGTGGAAGTCATTCTCTCTCCCCTCCTGTGGAAGTCATTCTCTCTCCCCTCCTTGGAAGTCATTCTCTCCCTCTCCTTCCCCTCCTGTGGAAGTCATTCTCTCCCCTTCTCCCCCTCCTGTGGAAGTCTTTCTCCCCCTCTCTACCAACCTGTGAAAGTCACTCTCCCCCTATCTACCATCCTGTGGAATTCATTCTCCCCATCTCTACAATCCTATGGAAGTCATTCTCCCCCTCTCTACCAACCTGTGGAAGTCATTCTCCCCCTCTCTACCCTCCTGTGGAAGTCATTCTCCCCTTCTCTACCAACCTGTGGAAGTCCTTCTTCCCCTCTCTACCCTCCTGTGGAAGTCATTCTCCCCCTCTCTACCAACCTGTGGAAGTCATTCTCCCCCTCTCTACCCTCTTGGGGAAGTCATTCTCCCCCTCTCTACCCTCCTGTGGAAGTCATTCGCCCCCTCTCTACCCTCCTGTGGAAGTCATTCTCCCCCTCTCTACTAACCTGTGGAAGTCATTCTCCCCCTCTCTAACATCCTGTGGAAGTCATTCTCTCCCCTTCTCTCCCCTCGTGTGGAAGTCATTCTCCCCCTCTCTACCAACCTGTGGAAGTCATTCTCTTCCCTTCTCTCCCCTCCTGTGGAAGTCATTCTCTCACTCTCCCTCCCCTCCTGTGGAAGTCATTCTCGCCTTCTCTCCCCTCCTGTGGAAGTCATTCTCTCCCTCTCCCTCCCCTCCTGTGGAAGTCATTCTCCCCTTCTCTCCCCTCCTGTGGAAGTCATTCGCTCCCTCTCCCTCCCCTCCTGTGGAAGTCATTCTCTCCCCTTCTCTCCCCTCCTGTGGAAGTCATTCTCTCCCTCTCCCTCCCCTCCTGTGGAAGTCATTCTCTCCCCTTCTCTCCCCTCCTGTGGAAGTCATTCTCTCCCCTTCTCTTCCCTCCTGTGGAAGTCATTCTCTCTCCCCTCCTGTGGAAGTCATTCTCTCTCCCCTCCTTGGAAGTCATTCTCTCCCTCTCCTTCCCCTCCTGTGGAAGTCATTCTCTCCCCTTCTCTCCCCTCCTGTGGAAGTCTTTCTCTCCCTCTCCCTCCCCTCCTGTGGAAGTCATTCTCCCCCTCTCTACCAACCTGTGAAAGTCACTCTCCCCCTATCTACCATCCTGTGGAATTCATTCTCCCCATCTCTACAATCCTATGGAAGTCATTCTCCCCCTCTCTACCCTCCTGTGGAAGTCATTCTCCCCTTCTCTACCAACCTGTGGAAGTCCATCTTCCCCTCTCTACCCTCCTGTGGAAGTCATTCTCCCCCTCTCTACCAACCTGTGGAAGTCATTATTCCCCTCTCTACCCTCTTGTGGAAGTCATTCTCCCCCTCTCTACCCTCCTGTGGAAGTCATTCGCCCCCTCTCTACCCTCCTGTGGAAGTCATTCTCCCCCTCTCTACTAACCTGTGGAAGTCATTCTCCCCCTCTCTACCATCCTGTGGAAGTCATTCTCTCCCTCTCTACCATCCTGTGGAAGTCATTCTCTCCCCTTCTCTCCCCTCCTGTGGAAGTCATTCTCTCCCTCTCCCTCCCCTCCTGTGGAAGTCATTCTCTCCCTTTCTCTCCCCTCCTGTGGATGTCATTCTCTCCCCTTCTCTCCCCTCCTGTGGAAGTCTTTCTCTCCCTCTCCCTCCCCTCCCGTGGAAGTCATTCTCCCCCTCTCTACCATCCTGTGGAATTCATTCTCCCCCTCTCTACCATCCTGTGGAATTCATTCTCCCCCTCTCTACCATCCTGTGGAATGCATTCTCCCCTTCTCTCCACTCCTGTGGAAGTCTTTCTCTCCCTCTCCCTCCCCTCCTGTGGAAGTCATTCTCACCTCTCTACCAACCTGTGGAAGTCATTCTCTCCCCTTCTCTCCCCTCCTGTGGAAGTCATTCTCTCGCTCTCCCTCCCCTCCTGTGGAAGTCATTCTCCCCTTCTCTCCCCTCCTGTGGAAGTCATTCTCTCCCTCTCCCTCCCCTCCTGTGGAAGTCATTCTCCCCTTCTCTCCCCTCCTGTGGAAGTCATTCTCTCCCTCTCCCTCCCCTCCTGTGGAAGTCATTCTCCCCCTCTCTACCATCCTGTGGAATTCATTCTCCCCTTCTCTCCACTCCTGTGGAAGTCTTTCTCTCCCTCTCCCTCCCCTCCTGTGGAAGTCCTTCTCCCCTTCTCTCCACTCCTGTGGAAGTCATTCTCCCCCTCTCTACCATCCTGTGGAATTCATTCTCCCCTTCTCTCCACTCCTGTGGAAGTCATTCTCCCCCTCTCTACCAACCTGTGGAAGTCATTCTCTCCCCTTCTCTGCCCTCCTGTGGAAGTCTTTCTCTCCCTCTCCCTCCCCTCCTGTGGAAGTCATTCTCCCCTTCTCTCCCCTCCTGTGGAAGTCATTCTCTCCCTCTCCCTCCCCTCCTGTGGAAGTCATTCTCCCCTTCTCTCCCCTCCTGTGGAAGTCATTCTCTCCCTCTCCCTCCCCTCCTGTGGAAGTCATTCTCCCCCTCTCTACCATCCTGTGGAATTCATTCTCCCCTTCTCTCCACTCCTGTGGAAGTCTTTCTCTCCCTCTCCCTCCCCTCCTGTGGAAGTCCTTCTCCCCTTCTCTCCACTCCTGTGGAAGTCATTCTCCCCCTCTCTACCATCCTGTGGAATTCATTCTCCCCTTCTCTCCACTCCTGTGGAAGTCATTCTCCCCCTCTCTACCATCCTGTGGAATTCATTCTCCCCTTCTCTCCACTCCTGTGGAAGTCTTTCTCTCCCTCTCCCTCCCCTCCTGTGGAAGTCATTCTCACCTCTCTACCAACCTGTGGAAGTCATTCTCTCCCCTTCTCTCCCCTCCTGTGGAAGTCATTCTCTCCCTCTCCCTCCCCTCCTGTGGAAGTCATTCTCCCCTTCTCTCCCCTCCTGTGGAAGTCATTCTCTCCCTCTCCCTCCCCTCCTGTGGAAGTCATTCTCACCTTCTCTCCCCTCCTGTGGAAGTCATTCTCTCCCTCTCCCTCCCCTCCTGTGGAAGTCATTCTCCCCCTCTCTACCATCCTGTGGAATTCATTCTCCCCTTCTCTCCACTCCTGTGGAAGTCTTTCTCTCCCTCTCCCTCCCCTCCTGTGGAAGTCCTTCTCCCCTTCTCTCCCCTCCTGTGGAAGTCATTCTCTCCCCTTCTCTCCACTCCTGTGGAAGTCATTCTCTCCCCTTCTCTCCACTCCTGTGGAAGTCATTCTCCCCCTCTCTACCATCCTGTGGAATTCATTCTCCCCTTCTCTCCACTCCTGTGGAAGTATTTCTCTCCCTCTCCCTCCCCTCCTGTGGAAGTCATTCTCCCCCTCTCTACCAACCTGTGGAAGTCATTCTCTCCCCTTCTCTCCCCTCCTGTGGAAGTCTTTCTCTCCCTCCCCTCCTGTGGAAGTCATTCTCTCCCCTTCTCTCCCCTCCTGTGGAAGTCTTTCTCTCCCTCTCCCTCCCCTCCTGTGGAAGTCATTCTCTCCCCTTCTCTCCCCTCCTGTGGAAGTCTTTCTCTCCCTCTCCCTCCCCTCCTGTGGAAGTCATTCTCCCCTTCTCTCCCCTCCTGTGGAAGTCATTCTCTCCCTCTCCCTCCCCTCCTGTGGAAGTCATTCTCCCCTTCTCTCCCCTCCTGTGGAAGTCATTCTCTCCCTCTCCCTCCCCTCCTGTGGAAGTCATTCTCCCCCTCTCTACCATCCTGTGGAATTCATTCTCCCCTTCTCTCCACTCCTGTGGAAGTCTTTCTCTCCCTCCCCTCCTGTGGAAGTCCTTCTCCCCTTCTCTCCACTCCTGTGGAAGTCATTCTCCCCCTCTCTACCATCCTGTGGAATTCATTCTCCCCTTCTCTCCACTCCTGTGGAAGTCATTCTCCCCCTCTCTACCATCCTGTGGAATTCATTCTCCCCTTCTCTCCACTCCTGTGGAAGTCTTTCTCTCCCTCTCCCTCCCCTCCTGTGGAAGTCATTCTCACCTCTCTACCAACCTGTGGAAGTCATTCTCTCCCCTTCTCTCCCCTCCTGTGGAAGTCATTCTCTCCCTCTCCCTCCCCTCCTGTGGAAGTCATTCTCCCCTTCTCTCCCCTCCTGTGGAAGTCATTCTCTCCCTCTCCCTCCCCTCCTGTGGAAGTCATTCTCACCTTCTCTCCCCTCCTGTGGAAGTCATTCTCTCCCTCTCCCTCCCCTCCTGTGGAAGTCATTCTCCCCCTCTCTACCATCCTGTGGAATTCATTCTCCCCTTCTCTCCACTCCTGTGGAAGTCTTTCTCTCCCTCTCCCTCCCCTCCTGTGGAAGTCCTTCTCCCCTTCTCTCCCCTCCTGTGGAAGTCATTCTCTCCCCTTCTCTCCACTCCTGTGGAAGTCATTCTCCCCCTCTCTACCATCCTGTGGAATTCATTCTCCCCTTCTCTCCACTCCTGTGGAAGTATTTCTCTCCCTCTCCCTCCCCTCCTGTGGAAGTCATTCTCCCCCTCTCTACCAACCTGTGGAAGTCATTCTCTCCCTTCTCTCCCCTCCTGTGGAAGTCTTTCTCTCCCTCTCCCTCCCCTCCTGTGGAAGTCATTCTCTCCCCTTCTCTCCCCTCCTGTGGAAGTCTTTCTCTCCCACTCCCTCCCCTCCTGTGGAAGTCATTCTCCCCTTCTCTCCCCTCCTGTGGAAGTCTTTCTCTCCCTCTCCCTCCCCTCCTGTGGAAGTCATTCTCCCCCTCTCTACCAACCTGTGAAAGTCACTCTCCCCCTATCTACCATCCTGTGGAATTCATTCTCCCTGTCTCTACCATCCTGTGGAAGTCATTCTCCCCCTCACTACCAACCTGTGGAAGTCATTCTCCCCCTCTCTACCATCCTGTGGAATTCATTCTCCCCTTCTCTCCACTCCTGTGGAAGTATTTCTCTCCCTCTCCCTCCCCTCCTGTGGAAGTCATTCTCACCTTCTCTCCCCTCCTGTGGAAGTCATTCTCTCCCTCTCCCTCCCCTCCTGTGGAAGTCATTCTCCCCCTCTCTACCATCCTGTGGAATTCATTCTCCCCTTCTCTCCACTCCTGTGGAAGTCTTTCTCTCCCTCTCCCTCCCCTCCTGTGGAAGTCCTTCTCCCCTTCTCTCCCCTCCTGTGGAAGTCATTCTCTCCCCTTCTCTCCACTCCTGTGGAAGTCATTCTCTCCCCTTCTCTCCACTCCTGTGGAAGTCATTCTCCCCTCTCTACCATCCTGTGGAATTCATTCTCCCCTTCTCTCCACTCCTGTGGAAGTATTTCTCTCCCTCTCCCTCCCCTCCTGTGGAAGTCATTCTCCCCCTCTCTACCAACCTGTGGAAGTCATTCTCTCCCCTTCTCTCCCCTCCTGTGGAAGTCTTTCTCTCCCTCCCCTCCTGTGGAAGTCATTCTCTCCCCTTCTCTCCCCTCCTGTGGAAGTCTTTCTCTCCCTCTCCCTCCCCTCCTGTGGAAGTCATTCTCCCCTTCTCTCCCCTCCTGTGGAAGTCATTCTCTCCCTCTCCCTCCCCTCCTGTGGAAGTCATTCTCCCCTTCTCTCCCCTCCTGTGGAAGTCATTCTCTCCCTCTCCCTCCCCTCCTGTGGAAGTCATTCTCCCCCTCTCTACCATCCTGTGGAATTCATTCTCCCCTTCTCTCCACTCCTGTGGAAGTCTTTCTCTCCCTCTCCCTCCCCTCCTGTGGAAGTCCTTCTCCCCTTCTCTCCACTCCTGTGGAAGTCATTCTCCCCCCTCTCTACCATCCTGTGGAATTCATTCTCCCCTTCTCTCCACTCCTGTGGAAGTCATTCTCCCCTCTCTACCATCCTGTGGAATTCATTCTCCCCTTCTCTCCACTCCTGTGGAAGTCTTTCTCTCCCTCTCCCTCCCCTCCTGTGGAAGTCATTCTCACCTCTCTACCAACCTGTGGAAGTCATTCTCTCCCCTTCTCTCCCCTCCTGTGGAAGTCATTCTCTCCCTCTCCCTCCCCTCCTGTGGAAGTCATTCTCCCCTTCTCTCCCCTCCTGTGGAAGTCATTCTCTCCCTCTCCCTCCCCTCCTGTGGAAGTCATTCTCACCTTCTCTCCCCTCCTGTGGAAGTCATTCTCTCCCTCTCCCTCCCCTCCTGTGGAAGTCATTCTCCCCCTCTCTACCATCCTGTGGAATTCATTCTCCCCTTCTCTCCACTCCTGTGGAAGTCTTTTCTCCCTCCCCTCCTGTGGAAGTCCTTCTCCCCTTCTCTCCCCTCCTGTGGAAGTCATTCTCTCCCCTTCTCTCCACTCCTGTGGAAGTCATTCTCCCCCTCTCTACCATCCTGTGGAATTCATTCTCCCCTTCTCTCCACTCCTGTGGAAGTATTTCTCTCCCTCTCCCTCCCCTCCTGTGGAAGTCATTCTCCCCCTCTCTACCAACCTGTGGAAGTCATTCTCTCCCCTTCTCTCCCCTCCTGTGGAAGTCTTTCTCTCCCTCTCCCTCCCCTCCTGTGGAAGTCATTCTCTCCCCTTCTCTCCCCTCCTGTGGAAGTCTTTCTCTCCCACTCCCTCCCCTCCTGTGGAAGTCATTCTCCCCTTCTCTCCCCTCCTGTGGAAGTCTTTCTCTCCCTCTCCCTCCCCTCCTGTGGAAGTCATTCTCCCCCTCTCTACCAACCTGTGAAAGTCACTCTCCCCCTATCTACCATCCTGTGGAATTCATTCTCCCTGTCTCTACCATCCTGTGGAAGTCATTCTCCCCCTCACTACCAACCTGTGGAAGTCATTCTCCCCCTCTCTACCAACCTGTGGAAGTCATTCTCCCCCTCTCTACCCTCCTGTGGAAGTCATTCTCCCCTTCTCTACCAACCTGTGGAAGTCCTTCTTCCCCTCTCTACCCTCCTGTGGAAGTCATTCTCCCCCTCTCTACCAACCTGTGGAAGTCATTCTTCCCCTCTCTACCAACCCGTGGAAGTCATTCTCTCCCTCTCCCTCCCCTCCTGTGGAAGTCATTCTCTCCCCTCCTGTGGAAGTCTTTCTCTCCCTCTCCCTCCCCTCCTGTGGAAGTCATTCTCCCCTTCTCTCCCCTCCTGTGGAAGTCATTCTCTCCCTCTCCCTCCCCTTCTGTGGAAGTCATTCTCTCCCTCTCCCTCCCCTCCTGTGGAAATCATTCTCTCCCCTTCTCTCCCCTCATGTGTAAGTCATTCTCTTCCCTCCTGTGGAAGTCATTCTCTCTCCCCTCCTGTGGAAGTCATTCGCCCCCTCTCTACCCTCCTGTGGAAGTCATTCTCCCCCTCTCTACTAACCTGTGGAAGTCATTCTCCCCCTCTCTAACATCCTGTGGAAGTCATTCTCTCCCCTTCTCTCCACTCCTGTGGAAGTCATTCTCCCCCTCTCTACCAACCTGTGGAAGTCATTCTCTCCCCTTCTCTGCCCTCCTGTGGAAGTCTTTCTCTCCCTCTCCCTCCCCTCCTGTGGAAGTCATTCTCCCCTTCTCTCCCCTCCTGTGGAAGTCATTCTCTCCCTCTCCCTCCCCTCCTGTGGAAGTCATTCTCCCCTTCTCTCCCCTCCTGTGGAAGTCATTCTCCCCCTCTCTACCCTCCTGTGGAAGTCATTCTCCCCTTCTCTACCAACCTGTGGAAGTCCTTCTTCCCCTCTCTACCCTCCTGTGGAAGTCATTCTCCCCCTCTCTACCAACCTGTGGAAGTCATTCTTCCCCTCTCTACCAACCCGTGGAAGTCATTCTCTCCCTCTCCCTCCCCTCCTGTGGAAGTCATTCTCTCCCCTCCTGTGGAAGTCTTTCTCTCCCTCTCCCTCCCCTCCTGTGGAAGTCATTCTCCCCTTCTCTCCCCTCCTGTGGAAGTCATTCTCTCCCTCTCCCTCCCCTCCTGTGGAAGTCATTCTCTCCCTCTCCCTCCCCTCCTGTGGAAATCATTCTCTCCCCTTCTCTCCCCTCCTGTGGAAGTCATTCTCTCTCCCCTCCTGTGGAAGTCATTCGCCCCCTCTCTACCCTCCTGTGGAAGTCATTCTCCCCCTCTCTACTAACGTGTGGAAGTCATTCTCCCCCTCTCTAACATCCTGTGGAAATCATTCTCTCCCCTTCTCTCCACTCCTGTGGAAGTCATTCTCCCCCTCTCTACCAACCTGTGGAAGTCATTCTCTCCCCTTCTCTGCCCTCCTGTGGAAGTCTTTCTCTCCCTCTCCCTCCCCTCCTGTGGAAGTCATTCTCCCCTTCTCTCCCATCCTGTGGAAGTCATTCTCTCCCTCTCCCTCTCCCTCCCCTCCTGTGGAAGTCATTCTCCCCTTCTCTCCCCTCCTGTGGAAGTCATTCTCTCCCTCTCCCTCCCCTCCTGTGGAAGTCATTCTCCATTTACATTTACATTTAAGTCATTTAGCAGACGCTCTTATCCAGAGCGACTTACAAATTGGTGCATTCACCTTATGACATCCAGTGGGACAGTCACCCTCTCTACCATCCTGTGGAATTCATTCTCCCCTTCTCTCCACTCCTGTGGAAGTCTTTCTCTCCCTCTCCCTCCCCTCCTGTGGAAGTCCTTCTCCCCTTCTCTCCACTCCTGTGGAAGTCATTCTCCCCCTCTCTACCATCCTGTGGAATTCATTCTCCCCTTCTCTCCACTCCTGTGGAAGTCATTCTCCCCCTCTCTACCATCCTGTGGAATTCATTCTCCCCTTCTCTCCACTCCTGTGGAAGTCTTTCTCTCCCTCTCCCTCCCCTCCTGTGGAAGTCATTCTCCCCTTCTCTCCCATCCTGTGGAAGTCATTCTCTCCCTCTCCCTCCCCTCCTGTGGAAGTCATTCTCCCCTTCTCTCCCCTCCTGTGGAAGTCATTCTCTCCCTCTCCCTCCCCTCCTGTGGAAGTCATTCTCCCCCTCTCTACCATCCTGTGGAATTCATTCTCCCCTTCTCTCCACTCCTGTGGAAGTCTTTCTCTCCCTCTCCCTCCCCTCCTGTGGAAGTCCTTCTCCCCTTCTCTCCACTCCTGTGGAAGTCATTCTCCCCCTCTCTACCATCCTGTGGAATTCATTCTCCCCTTCTCTCCACTCCTGTGGAAGTCATTCTCCCCTCTCTACCATCCTGTGGAATTCATTCTCCCCTTCTCTCCACTCCTGTGGAAGTCTTTCTCTCCCTCTCCCTCCCCTCCTGTGGAAGTCATTCTCACCTCTCTACCAACCTGTGGAAGTCATTCTCTCCCCTTCTCTCCCCTCCTGTGGAAGTCATTCTCTCCCTCTCCCTCCCCTCCTGTGGAAGTCATTCTCCCCTTCTCTCCCCTCCTGTGGAAGTCATTCTCTCCCTCTCCCTCCCCTCCTGTGGAAGTCATTCTCACCTTCTCTCCCCTCCTGTGGAAGTCATTCTCTCCCTCTCTCTCCCTCCCCTCCTGTGGAAGTCATTCTCCCCCTCTCTACCATCCTGTGGAATTCATTCTCCCCTTCTCTCCACTCCTGTGGAAGTCTTTCTCTCCCTCTCCCTCCCCTCCTGTGGAAGTCCTTCTCCCCTTCTCTCTCCTCCTGTGGAAGTCATTCTCTCCCCTTCTCTCCACTCCTGTGGAAGTCATTCTCCCCCTCTCTACCATCCTGTGGAATTCATTCTCCCCTTCTCTCCACTCCTGTGGAAGTATTTCTCTCCCTCTCCCTCCCCTCCTGTGGAAGTCATTCTCCCCCTCTCTACCAACCTGTGGAAGTCATTCTCTCCCCTTCTCTCCCCTCCTGTGGAAGTCTTTCTCTCCCTCTCCCTCCCCTCCTGTGGAAGTCATTCTCTCCCCTTCTCTCCCCTCCTGTGGAAGTCTTTCTCTCCCACTCCCTCCCCTCCTGTGGAAGTCATTCTCCCCTTCTCTCCCCTCCTGTGGAAGTCTTTCTCTCCCTCTCCCTCCCCTCCTGTGGAAGTCATTCTCCCCCTCTCTACCAACCTGTGAAAGTCACTCTCCCCCTCTCTACCAACCCGTGGAAGTCATTCTCTCCCTCTCCCTCCCCTCCTGTGGAAGTCATTCTCTCCCCTCCTGTGGAAGTCTTTCTCTCCCTCTCCCTCCCCTCCTGTGGAAGTCATTCTCCCCTTCTCTCCCCTCCTGTGGAAGTCATTCTCTCCCTCTCCCTCCCCTCCTGTGGAAGTCATTCTCTCCCTCTCCCTCCCCTCCTGTGGAAATCATTCTCTCCCCTTCTCTCCCCTCATGTGTAAGTCATTCTCTTCCCTCCTGTGGAAGTCATTCTCTCTCCCCTCCTGTGGAAGTCATTCGCCCCCTCTCTACCCTCCTGTGGAAGTCATTCTCCCCCTCTCTACTAACCTGTGGAAGTCATTCTCCCCCTCTCTAACATCCTGTGGAAGTCATTCTCTCCCCTTCTCTCCCCTCGTGTGGAAGTCATTCTCTCCCTGTCCCTCCCCTCCTGTGGAAGTCCTTCTCCCCTTCTCTCCCCTCCTGTGGAAGTCATTCTCTCCCTCTCCCTCCCCTCCTGTGGAAGTCATTCTCCCCTTCTCTCCACTCCTGTGGAAGTTTTTCTCCCCTTCTCTCCACTCCTGTGGAAGTCTTTCTCTCCCTCTCCCTCCCCTCCTGTGGAAGTCCTTCTCCCCTTCTCTCCCCTCCTGTGGAAGTCATTCTCTCCCCTTCTCTCCACTCCTGTGGAAGTCATTCTCCCCCTCTCTACCATCCTGTGGAATTCATTCTCCCCTTCTCTCCACTCCTGTGGAAGTATTTCTCTCCCTCTCCCTCCCCTCCTGTGGAAGTCATTCTCCCCCTCTCTACCAACCTGTGGAAGTCATTCTCTCCCCTTCTCTCCCCTCCTGTGGAAGTCTTTCTCTCCCTCTCCCTCCCCTCCTGTGGAAGTCATTCTCTCCCCTTCTCTCCCCTCCTGTGGAAGTCTTTCTCTCCCACTCCCTCCCCTCCTGTGGAAGTCATTCTCCCCTTCTCTCCCCTCCTGTGGAAGTCTTTCTCTCCCTCTCCCTCCCCTCCTGTGGAAGTCATTCTCCCCCTCTCTACCAACCTGTGAAAGTCACTCTCCCCTATCTACCATCCTGTGGAATTCATTCTCCCTGTCTCTACCATCCTGTGGAAGTCATTCTCCCCCTCACTACCAACCTTTGGAAGTCATTCTCCCCCTCTCTACCAACCTGTGGAAGTCATTCTCCCCCTCTCTACCCTCCTGTGGAAGTCATTCTCCCCTTCTCTACCAACCTGTGGAAGTCCTTCTTCCCCTCTCTACCCTCCTGTGGAAGTCATTCTCCCCCTCTCTACCAACCTGTGGAAGTCATTCTTCCCCTCTCTACCAACCCGTGGAAGTCATTCTCTCCCTCTCCCTCCCCTCCTGTGGAAGTCATTCTCTCCCCTCCTGTGGAAGTCTTTCTGTCCCTCTCCCTCCCCTCCTGTGGAAGTCATTCTCCCCTTCTCTCCCCTCCTGTGGAAGTCATTCTCTCCCTCTCTCTCCCCTCCTGTGGAAGTCATTCTCTCCCTCTCCCTCCCCTCCTGTGGAAATCATTCTCTCCCCTTCTCTCCCCTCATGTGTAAGTCATTCTCTTCCCTCCTGTGGAAGTCATTCTCTCTCCCCTCCTGTGGAAGTCATTCGCCCCCTCTCTACCCTCCTGTGGAAGTCATTCTCCCCCTCTCTACTAACCTGTGGAAGTCATTCTCCCCCTCTCTAACATCCTGTGGAAGTCATTCTCTCCCCTTCTCTCCACTCCTGTGGAAGTCATTCTCCCCCTCTCTACCAACCTGTGGAAGTCATTCTCTCCCCTTCTCTGCCCTCCTGTGGAAGTCTTTCTCTCCCTCTCCCTCCCCTCCTGTGGAAGTCATTCTCCCCTTCTCTCCCCTCCTGTGGAAGTCATTCTCTCCCTCTCCCTCCCCTCCTGTGGAAGTCATTCTCCCCTTCTCTCCCCTCCTGTGGAAGTCATTCTCTCCCTCTCCCTCCCCTCCTGTGGAAGTCATTCTCCCCCTCTCTACCATCCTGTGGAATTCATTCTCCCCTTCTCTCCACTCCTGTGGAAGTCTTTCTCTCCCTCTCCCTCCCCTCCTGTGGAAGTCCTTCTCCCCTTCTCTCCACTCCTGTGGAAGTCATTCTCCCCCTCTCTACCATCCTGTGGAATTCATTCTCCCCTTCTCTCCACTCCTGTGGAAGTCATTCTCCCCCTCTCTACCATCCTGTGGAATTCATTCTCCCCTTCTCTCCACTCCTGTGGAAGTCTTTCTCTCCCTCTCCCTCCCCTCCTGTGGAAGTCATTCTCACCTCTCTACCAACCTGTGGAAGTCATTCTCTCCCCTTCTCTCCCCTCCTGTGGAAGTCATTCTCTCCCTCTCCCTCCCCTCCTGTGGAAGTCATTCTCCCCTTCTCTCCCCTCCTGTGGAAGTCATTCTCTCCCTCTCCCTCCCCTCCTGTGGAAGTCATTCTCACCTTCTCTCCCCTCCTGTGGAAGTCATTCTCTCCCTCTCCCTCCCCTCCTGTGGAAGTCATTCTCCCCCTCTCTACCATCCTGTGGAATTCATTCTCCCCTTCTCTCCACTCCTGTGGAAGTCTTTCTCTCCCTCTCCCTCCCCTCCTGTGGAAGTCCTTCTCCCCTTCTCTCCCCTCCTGTGGAAGTCATTCTCTCCCCTTCTCTCCACTCCTGTGGAAGTCATTCTCCCCTCTCTACCATCCTGTGGAATTCATTCTCCCCTTCTCTCCACTCCTGTGGAAGTATTTCTCTCCCTCTCCCTCCCCTCCTGTGGAAGTCATTCTCCCCCTCTCTACCAACCTGTGGAAGTCATTCTCTCCCCTTCTCTCCCCTCCTGTGGAAGTCTTTCTCTCCCTCTCCCTCCCCTCCTGTGGAAGTCATTCTCTCCCCTTCTCTCCCCTCCTGTGGAAGTCTTTCTCTCCCACTCCCTCCCCTCCTGTGGAAGTCATTCTCCCCTTGTCTCCCCTCCTGTGGAAGTCTTTCTCTCCCTCTCCCTCCCCTCCTGTGGAAGTCATTCTCCCCTCTCTACCAACCTGTGAAAGTCACTCTCCCCTATCTACCATCCTGTGGAATTCATTCTCCCTGTCTCTACCATCCTGTGGAAGTCATTCTCCCCCTCACTACCAACCTGTGGAAGTCATTCTCCCCCTCTCTACCAACCTGTGGAAGTCATTCTCCCCCTCTCTACCCTCCTGTGGAAGTCATTCTCCCCTTCTCTACCAACCTGTGGAAGTCCTTCTTCCCCTCTCTACCCTCCTGTGGAAGTCATTCTCCCCCTCTCTACCAACCTGTGGAAGTCATTCTTCCCCTCTCTACCAACCCGTGGAAGTCATTCTCTCCCTCTCCCTCCCCTCCTGTGGAAGTCATTCTCTCCCCTCCTGTGGAAGTCTTTCTCTCCCTCTCCCTCCCCTCCTGTGGAAGTCATTCTCCCCTTCTCTCCCCTCCTGTGGAAGTCATTCTCTCCCTCTCCCTCCCCTCCTGTGGAAGTCATTCTCTCCCTCTCCCTCCCCTCCTGTGGAAATCATTCTCTCCCTCCTGTGGAAGTCATTCTCTCTCCCCTCCTGTGGAAGTCATTCGCCCCCTCTCTACCCTCCTGTGGAAGTCATTCTCCCCCTCTCTACTAACCTGTGGAAGTCATTCTCCCCCTCTCTAACATCCTGTGGAAGTCATTCTCTCCCCTTCTCTCCCCTCGTGTGGAAGTCATTCTCTCCCTGTCCCTCCCCTCCTGTGGAAGTCCTTCTCCCCTTCTCTCCCCTCCTGTGGAAGTCATTCTCTCCCTCTCCCTCCCCTCCTGTGGAAGTCATTCTCCCCTTCTCTCCACTCCTGTGGAAGTTTTTCTCTCCCTCTCCCTCCCCTCCTGTGGAAGTCATTCTCCCCCTCTCTACCAACCTGTGGAAGTCATTCTCTTCCCTTCTCTCCCCTCCTGTGGAAGTCATTCTCTCACTCTCCCTCCCCTCCTGTGGAAGTCATTCTCGCCTTCTCTCCCCTCCTGTGGAAGTCATTCTCTCCCTCTCCCTCCCCTCCTGTGGAAGTCATTCTCCCTTCTCTCCCCTCCTGTGGAAGTCATTCGCTCCCTCTCCCTCCCCTCCTGTGGAAGTCATTCTCTCCCCTTCTCTCCCCTCCTGTGGAAGTCATTCTCTCCCTCTCCCTCCCCTCCTGTGGAAGTCATTCTCTCCCCTTCTCTCCCCTCCTGTGGAAGTCATTCTCTCCCCTTCTCTTCCCTCCTGTGGAAGTCATTCTCTCTCCCCTCCTGTGGAAGTCATTCTCTCTCCCCTCCTTGGAAGTCATTCTCTCCCTCTCCTTCCCCTCCTGTGGAAGTCATTCTCTCCCCTTCTCTCCCCTCCTGTGGAAGTCTTTCTCTCCCTCTCCCTCCCCTCCTGTGGAAGTCATTCTCCCCCTCTCTACCAACCTGTGAAAGTCACTCTCCCCCTATCTACCATCCTGTGGAATTCATTCTCCCCATCTCTACAATCCTATGGAAGTCATTCTCTCCCTCTCTACCAACCTGTGGAAGTCATTCTCCCCCTCTCTACCCTCCTGTGGAAGTCATTCTCCCCTTCTCTACCAACCTGTGGAAGTCCATCTTCCCCTCTCTACCCTCCTGTGGAAGTCATTCTCCCCCTCTCTACCAACCTGTGGAAGTCATTATTCCCCTCTCTACCCTCTTGTGGAAGTCATTCTCCCCCTCTCTACCCTCCTGTGGAAGTCATTCGCCCCCTCTCTACCCTCCTGTGGAAGTCATTCTCCCCCTCTCTACCCTCCTGTGGAAGTCATTCTCCCCCTCTCTACTAACCTGTGGAAGTCATTCTCCCCCTCTCTACCATCCTGTGGAAGTCATTCTCTCCCCTTCTCTCCCCTCCTGTGGAAGTCATTCTCTCCCTCTCCCTCCCCTCCTGTGGAAGTCATTCTCTCCCTTTCTCTCCCCTCCTGTGGATGTCATTCTCTCCCCTTCTCTCCCCTCCTGTGGAAGTCTTTCTCTCCCTCTCCCTCCCCTCCCGTGGAAGTCATTCTCCCCCTCTCTACCATCCTGTGGAATTCATTCTCCCCTTCTCTCCACTCCTGTGGAAGTCATTCTCCCCCTCTCTACCATCCTGTGGAATTCATTCTCCCCTTCTCTCCACTCCTGTGGAAGTCTTTCTCTCCCTCTCCCTCCCCTCCTGTGGAAGTCATTCTCACCTCTCTACCAACCTGTGGAAGTCATTCTCTCCCCTTCTCTCCCCTCCTGTGGAAGTCATTCTCTCGCTCTCCCTCCCCTCCTGTGGAAGTCATTCTCCCCTTCTCTCCCCTCCTGTGGAAGTCATTCTCTCCCTCTCCCTCCCCTCCTGTGGAAGTCATTCTCCCCCTCTCTACCATCCTGTGGAATTCATTCGCCCCTTCTCTCCACTCCTGTGGAAGTCTTTCTCTCCCTCTCCCTCCCCTCCTGTGGAAGTCCTTCTCCCCTTCTCTCCACTCCTGTGGAAGTCATTCTCCCCCTCTCTACCATCCTGTGGAATTCATTCTCCCCTTCTCTCCACTCCTGTGGAAGTCATTCTCCCCCTCTCTACCATCCTGTGGAATTCATTCTCCCCTTCTCTCCACTCCTGTGGAAGTCTTTCTCTCCCTCTCCCTCCCCTCCTGTGGAAGTCATTCTCACCTCTCTACCAACCTGTGGAAGTCATTCTCTCCCCTTCTCTCCCCTCCTGTGGAAGTCATTCTCTCCCTCTCCCTCCCCTCCTGTGGAAGTCATTCTCCCCTTCTCTCCCCTCCTGTGGAAGTCATTCTCTCCCTCTCCCTCCCCTCCTGTGGAAGTCATTCTCCCCTTCTCTCCCCTCCTGTGGAAGTCATTCTCTCCCTCTCCCTCCCCTCCTGTGGAAGTCATTCTCCCCCTCTCTACCATCCTGTGGAATTCATTCTCCCCTTCTCTCCACTCCTGTGGAAGTCTTTCTCTCCCTCCCCTCCTGTGGAAGTCCTTCTCCCCTTCTCTCCCCTCCTGTGGAAGTCATTCTCTCCCCTTCTCTCCACTCCTGTGGAAGTCATTCTCCCCCTCTCTACCATCCTGTGGAATTCATTCTCCCCTTCTCTCCACTCCTGTGGAAGTCTTTCTCTCCCTCTCCCTCCCCTCCTGTGGAAGTCATTCTCCCCCTCTCTACCAACCTGTGGAAGTCATTCTCTCCCCTTCTCTCCCCTCCTGTGGAAGTCTTTCTCTCCCTCTCCCTCCCCTCCTGTGGAAGTCATTCTCTCCCCTTCTCTCCCCTCCTGTGGAAGTCTTTCTCTCCCACTCCCTCCCCTCCTGTGGAAGTCATTCTCCCCTTCTCTCCCCTCCTGTGGAAGTCTTTCTCTCCCTCTCCCTCCCCTCCTGTGGAAGTCATTCTCCCCCTCTCTACCAACCTGTGAAAGTCACTCTCCCCTATCTACCATCCTGTGGAATTCATTCTCCCTGTCTCTACCAACCTGTGGAAGTCATTCTCCCCCTCACTACCAACCTGTGGAAGTCATTCTCCCCCTCTCTACCAACCTGTGGAAGTCATTCTCCCCCTATCTACCCTCCTGTGGAAGTCATTCTCCCCTTCTCTACCAACCTGTGGAAGTCCTTCTTCCCCTCTCTACCCTCCTGTGGAAGTCATTCTCCCCCTCTCTACCAACCTGTGGAAGTCATTCTTCCCCTCTCTACCAACCCGTGGAAGTCATTCTCTCCCTCTCCCTCCCCTCCTGTGGAAGTCATTCTCTCCCCTCCTGTGGAAGTCTTTCTCTCCCTCTCCCTCCCCTCCTGTGGAAGTCATTCTCCCCCTCTCTACCATCCTGTGGAATTCATTCGCCCCTTCTCTCCACTCCTGTGGAAGTCTTTCTCTCCCTCTCCCTCCCCTCCTGTGGAAGTCCTTCTCCCCTTCTCTCCACTCCTGTGGAAGTCATTCTCCCCCTCTCTACCATCCTGTGGAATTCATTCTCCCCTTCTCTCCACTCCTGTGGAAGTCATTCTCCCCCTCTCTACCATCCTGTGGAATTCATTCTCCCCTTCTCTCCACTCCTGTGGAAGTCTTTCTCTCCCTCTCCCTCCCCTCCTGTGGAAGTCATTCTCACCTCTCTACCAACCTGTGGAAGTCATTCTCTCCCTTCTCTCCCCTCCTGTGGAAGTCATTCTCTCCCTCTCCCTCCCCTCCTGTGGAAGTCATTCTCCCCTTCTCTCCCCTCCTGTGGAAGTCATTCTCTCCCTCTCCCTCCCCTCCTGTGGAAGTCATTCTCCCCTTCTCTCCCCTCCTGTGGAAGTCATTCTCTCCCTCTCCCTCCCCTCCTGTGGAAGTCATTCTCCCCTCTCTACCATCCTGTGGAATTCATTCTCCCCTTCTCTCCACTCCTGTGGAAGTCTTTCTCTCCCTCCCCTCCTGTGGAAGTCCTTCTCCCCTTCTCTCCCCTCCTGTGGAAGTCATTCTCTCCCCTTCTCTCCACTCCTGTGGAAGTCATTCTCCCCTCTCTACCATCCTGTGGAATTCATTCTCCCCTTCTCTCCACTCCTGTGGAAGTCTTTCTCTCCCTCTCCCTCCCCTCCTGTGGAAGTCATTCTCCCCCTCTCTACCAACCTGTGGAAGTCATTCTCTCCCCTTCTCTCCCCTCCTGTGGAAGTCTTTCTCTCCCTCTCCCTCCCCTCCTGTGGAAGTCATTCTCTCCCCTTCTCTCCCCTCCTGTGGAAGTCTTTCTCTCCCACTCCCTCCCCTCCTGTGGAAGTCATTCTCCCCTTCTCTCCCCTCCTGTGGAAGTCTTTCTCTCCCTCTCCCTCCCCTCCTGTGGAAGTCATTCTCCCCCTCTCTACCAACCTGTGAAAGTCACTCTCCCCTATCTACCATCCTGTGGAATTCATTCTCCCTGTCTCTACCAACCTGTGGAAGTCATTCTCCCCCTCACTACCAACCTGTGGAAGTCATTCTCCCCCTCTCTACCAACCTGTGGAAGTCATTCTCCCCTATCTACCCTCCTGTGGAAGTCATTCTCCCCTTCTCTACCAACCTGTGGAAGTCCTTCTTCCCCTCTCTACCCTCCTGTGGAAGTCATTCTCCCCTCTCTACCAACCTGTGGAAGTCATTCTTCCCCTCTCTACCAACCCGTGGAAGTCATTCTCTCCCTCTCCCTCCCCTCCTGTGGAAGTCATTCTCTCCCCTCCTGTGGAAGTCTTTCTCTCCCTCTCCCTCCCCTCCTGTGGAAGTCATTCTCCCCTTCTCTCCCCTCCTGTGGAAGTCATTCTCTCCCTCTCCCTCCCCTCCTGTGGAAGTCATTCTCTCCCTCTCCCTCCCCTCCTGTGGAAATCATTCTCTCCCCTTCTCTCCCCTCATGTGTAAGTCATTCTCTTCCCTCCTGTGGAAGTCATTCTCCCCTTCTCTCCCCTCCTGTGGAAGTCATTCTCTCCCTCTCCCTCCCCTCCTGTGGAAGTCATTCTCCCCCTCTCTACCATCCTGTGGAATTCATTCTCCCCTTCTCTCCACTCCTGTGGAAGTCTTTCTCTCCCTCTCCCTCCCCTCCTGTGGAAGTCCTTCTCCCCTTCTCTCCACTCCTGTGGAAGTCATTCTCCCCCTCTCTACCATCCTGTGGAATTCATTCTCCCCTTCTCTCCACTCCTGTGGAAGTCATTCTCCCCCTCTCTACCATCCTGTGGAATTCATTCTCCCCTTCTCTCCACTCCTGTGGAAGTCTTTCTCTCCCTCTCCCTCCCCTCCTGTGGAAGTCATTCTCACCTCTCTACCAACCTGTGGAAGTCATTCTCTCCCCTTCTCTCCCCTCCTGTGGAAGTCATTCTCTCCCTCTCCCTCCCCTCCTGTGGAAGTCATTCTCCCCTTCTCTCCCCTCCTGTGGAAGTCATTCTCTCCCTCTCCCTCCCCTCCTGTGGAAGTCATTCTCCCCTTCTCTCCCCTCCTGTGGAAGTCATTCTCTCCCTCTCCCTCCCCTCCTGTGGAAGTCATTCTCCCCCTCTCTACCATCCTGTGGAATTCATTCTCCCCTTCTCTCCACTCCTGTGGAAGTCTTTCTCTCCCTCTCCCTCCCCTCCTGTGGAAGTCCTTCTCCCCTTCTCTCCCCTCCTGTGGAAGTCATTCTCTCCCCTTCTCTCCACTCCTGTGGAAGTCATTCTCCCCTCTCTACCATCCTGTGGAATTCATTCTCCCCTTCTCTCCACTCCTGTGGAAGTCTTTCTCTCCCTCTCCCTCCCCTCCTGTGGAAGTCATTCTCCCCCTCTCTACCAACCTGTGGAAGTCATTCTCTCCCCTTCTCTCCCCTCCTGTGGAAGTCTTTCTCTCCCTCTCCCTCCCCTCCTGTGGAAGTCATTCTCTCCCCTTCTCTCCCCTCCTGTGCAAGTCTTTCTCTCCCACTCCCTCCCCTCCTGTGGAAGTCATTCTCCCCTTCTCTCCCCTCCTGTGGAAGTCTTTCTCTCCCTCTCCCTCCCCTCCTGTGGAAGTCATTCTCCCCCTCTCTACCAACCTGTGAAAGTCACTCTCCCCTATCTACCATCCTGTGGAATTCATTCTCCCTGTCTCTACCATCCTGTGGAAGTCATTCTCCCCCTCACTACCAACCTGTGGAAGTCATTCTCCCCCTCTCTACCAACCTGTGGAAGTCATTCTCCCCCTATCTACCCTCCTGTGGAAGTCATTCTCCCCTTCTCTACCAACCTGTGGAAGTCCTTCTTCCCCTCTCTACCCTCCTGTGGAAGTCATTCTCCCCCTCTCTACCAACCTGTGGAAGTCATTCTTCCCCTCTCTACCAACCCGTGGAAGTCATTCTCTCCCTCTCCCTCCCCTCCTGTGGAAGTCATTCTCTCCCCTCCTGTGGAAGTCTTTCTCTCCCTCTCTCTCCCCTCCTGTGGAAGTCATTCTCTCCCTCTCCCTCCCCTCCTGTGGAAGTCATTCTCTCCCTCTCCCTCCCCTCCTGTGGAAATCATTCTCTCCCCTTCTCTCCCCTCATGTGTAAGTCATTCTCTTCCCTCCTGTGGAAGTCATTCTCTCTCCCCTCCTGTGGAAGTCATTCTCTCCCATTCTCTTCCCTCCTGTGGAAGTGATTCTCTCCCTCTCCCTCCCCTCTTGTGGAAGTGATTATCTCCCCTCCTCTCCCCTCATGTGGAAGTCATTCTCTCTCCCCTCCTGTGGAAGTCATTCTCTCCCTCTCCCTCCCGTCCTGTGGAAGTCATTCTCTCCCCTTCTCTCCCCTCCTGTGGAAGTCATTCTCTCCCCTTCTCTCCCCTCCTGTGGAAGTCATTCTCTCCCCTTCTCTTCCCTCCTGTGGAAGTCATTCTCTCCCTCTCCCTCCCCTCCTGTGGAAGTCATTCTCGCCCTCTCCCTCCCCTCCTGTGGAAGTCATTCTCTCTCCCCTCCTGTGGAAGTCATTCTCTCCCCTTCTCTCCCCTCCTGTGGAAGTCATTCTCTCCCCTTCTCTCCCCTCCTGTGGAAGTCATTCTCTCCCTCTCCCTCCCCTCATGTGGAAGTCATTCTCTCCCCTTCTCTCCCCTCCTGTGGATGTCATTCTCTAGCGATCTAAAAAAAATGTATTAGTGGGCTGTCCTTCCAAATGCCATCATCGAACACTAATTAATTCCAAGCTAATCTGCCTAAATATGCCTGGGCTAATTATCAAACATATGTCCACTTTTTTCTCAGCACAATGTAAATCGGTTTTCATTAAGACCACCTGAAAACTATGTATTGGCCTATTCTGTTATCCCTGGTAGGAGATAATGAATCAGCGATTCGGCTTAGTGAATTATATATTTGATTTAATTATTTATTTACGTGTTTCCGTGTTGAAAGAGGTTTCTGAATATGTGTACAGTGGATAAGGAAGTCATTGTACAGTTTGTCATCTCTAGAGCTTTGTGACCTTAAGTTGTATCGTGGGCTAAAGGCATTGTGGTTAAGTTTTTTAGTAGGAATGTTTTTTATGTGGCCCATTAGATTTTCTCTGTAAAGCAATGCATATGATAGCTTTATGTTATCTCAATACATATGATAGCTTTATGTTATCTCAATGCATATGATAGCTTTATGTTATCTCAATACATATGATAGCTTTATGTTATCTCAATACATATGATAGCTTTATGTTATCTCAATACATATGATAGCTTTATGTTATCTCAATGCATATTATATTTTTATGTTATCTCAATACATATGATAGCTTTATGTTATCTCAATGCATATGATAGCTTTATGTTATCTCAATGCATATGATAGCTTTATGTTATCTCAATGCATATGATAGCTTTATGTTATCTCAATGCATATGATAGCTTTATGTTATCTCAATGCATATGATAGCTTTATGTTATCTCAATGCATATGTTATAGCTTTATGTTATCTCAATGCATATGATAGCTTTATGTTATCTCAATGCATATGATAGCTTTATGTTATCTCAATGCATATGATAGCTTTATGTTATCTCAATGCATATGATAGCTTTATGTTATCTCAATGCATATGATAGCTTTATGTTATCTCAATGCATATGATAGCTTTATGTTATCTCAATGCATATGATAGCTTTATGTTATCTCAATGCATATGATAGCTTTATGTTATCTCAATGCATATGATAGCTTTATGTTATCTCAATGCATATGATAGCTTTATGTTATCTCAATGCATATGATAGCTTTATGTTATCTCAATACATATGATAGTTTTATGTTATCTCAATACATATGATAGCTTTATGTTATCTCAATGCATATGATAGCTTTATGTTATCTCAATGCATATGATAGCTTTATGTTATCTCAATGCATATGATAGCTTTATGTTATCTCAATGCATATGATAGCTTTATGTTATCTCAATACATATGATAGCTTTATGTTATCTCAATGCATGAAGTTGTAATGACTTTGTTCACCAAGTACAGCTGAAGTTAAATGGACATGGCGGACAGCTTGAACAATTTAAAAGTTTAACTTCCAAAACTTAAATCCCAAGTATTCTCAGAAGCAAAAGTTTGAGTAAGTAAGTACAGTATATTCTGAACTTGTCAGTCAGAGTTGAGGTAACTTGGTACCCCCTCACAGAGGCATACTGCAGGGGTAACAATAAACTACTTTTAGTCATAAACAGTCATACATGCATCTCACTCTGTTGACACAGACATTTATACCCTCATGCTCACCCTCTGCTTCAGGTTTTATGAACAGTTGCATGACATTTTTTAAAATTTGTTTTGTTTCTTTTAAGTTTGAATCTTTTTCTTTTCCATAGTGAAGTGTATTCTGGACACCTCTACTGTTCTGTACACTTTCTGACTCTTCTTTTGCTTATGATTTGAGTTGTCTGGACTTATTGATTTTGTTCTCCTCATCCGCCCATCTACCAGGATAGAGCTGATCCCTCCCCTTTGCCTCATCTTGTGCCGCATGATATCTCGGTGGTTGAAAGTGAAACAACAGTACTCCTACTCATCTTCTTGTTGATGTTTTCTGTGCCATTATTAAAGGCTGATTCTGAAACATACCCTATTTTCCATTTACAACACAGGAAATGAAAGGCAACACAATATTTTCTTGCCATCATACTTTTTTTGGGGCCTTGTGCAGGCAACCCCATTCTGTCTCAAGAAAGTTGTGTCTGAAAGAATGACCCCCCCCCCACCCACTCACCCAACCCCACGCCCACCCCACCTTCTTTCTCTCAGCCTTTCTGCATATACATGTCGGTTTTGAATGCAGATGGCATAACAATTATTTTATTGCTGCAAAGTATATCTGTTGTTCTATTCTATATATGTTGCTGCCAGTAGAAGGCATTTGTGGCATGTCTATACAGTAGACTAGAAGACTAACTTCCTGTAACTACCTCGGTGACTCCTCCTCCTTCTTGCTAATGCATGCTGAGATTTGATTGGTGGCCATTTTGTGTGCTTCTACCTCCACCTACAACTCTGCTCTCAGGCTAACCTCGCCTCGCCCTGCCTGGGGCAGCAGTGATGGTTACCCCTCCACTGCTGCCCCTCCTGCTTCTTGTCGTGTTGGTTACCGTGTCTGTGGTGTTTTTCTGTCTGTCTGTCGGTCTGTGTACGTCTGCCAACCTGTTGTGTCTGTTCTGACTGTTTGTCTGTGATTGTTTTGTTTAAAACTGTCTAAACCTGAACCTACCCTCTGATCCTGAGAGAGTTCCACAAGAAGGCAAATAAGGAACATTGCCAAGAATATTCTCGACACCTGCGGCTGACTCCATTTCAAGAACCACAGTTGTGCAATGTACAGATTCAATGAGTAGATGAAAACATAATGAAGCACATTTCCCCTAACTAACTTCCTTATCAACCATAATCCATGTAGACCGCTACAACTCAGATGTAAGTCACTTGACTACTTGACAAACGGATTGATCAACCACGACATCCACATGCTGTTCAAGTGTCTTGTGAAACATCATTGTTATTCTACAGGTAATCAGTCACTTTGGTGCAGGTAACAAATTCTTCCTTGGCTTGTCTTAGCGAATTATAGCATTTTGCATTTACATTTTAGTCAATTAGCTGACAGTCTTATCCAGTACAACATTAGACACATCGTACGCTATTTTTGAAAGAACAATAGAGCAGAGCGACAGATAGTTTACTTCACAACAGTGTCAGTCTAACAGCCTCCATAAAACAAGGACATAAGACAGCCACCTAGCAGCACAAGACAAACCACATGCAATAAAACCTCATGAAATGTAACTACGTGAGCATTTAGATTAACGACTGATGAATAGGCCCGGTAATCTAATGGAGACCTAACCTAATTCTGCATGTCTCTTTAACACGAGGCGGGAGGGAAAACAGGGGGGGATGAAACCAGTGGAGAGAGTGAACTATGAGAGGGGTAGATCAATGACTCCCTCCCTCAACTAGCTGTGTTGCTCTGGCGTTGTTGGGTCCCATCGGTCCAGCTTTCACGTCAATGCAGGCCCTAGATCAGTTTAAAGGTTATTCAGCTGACACATGTCAATGGAGCGGGGGGGGGGGGGCTTAATGGCCATTTGACAAATTGACCGGCAGACGGGACTCGCCGGGCTGCGTTACGACGCCGTGGCTGGCTGGAGAATGCCAATTTAAAATGCAGGAGTGCACGCAGCCAGCCTCATGATGACGGATTAAGACATATCTGCCACACTCTCCTGTAACGGGACAGGACACCTGACAGAAAAACATCCCAGATGTACTGAGACATGTACTGGGACATCCCAGATGTACTGTACAGTGCCTTGGGAATGTAATCAGAACCCTTGACTTTTTCCACATTTTGTTAAGTTACAGGCATATTATAAAATGTTTTACATTTTTAAAAAAATCCTCAACAATCTACACACGATATCCCATAACAACAAAGTGAAAATGTCAAAGCAGAAACCATGAGGTCGAAGGAGCAATCGGGAGAGAAGGGCCTTGTTCAGGAAGGTGCCCAAGAACCCGATGGTCACTCTTACAGAGCTCCAGAGTACCTCTGTGGAGATGGGATAAACTTTCAGAAGGACAACTATCTTTGCAGCACTCCACCAATCAAGTCTTTATGATAGAGTGGCCAGACGGAAGCCACACCTTAGTAAAATACACAGTTTGCCAAAAGGCACCTAAAGACTCTCAGACCATGAGAAACAAGATTCTCTGGTCTGATGAAACTAAGATTAAACTCTTTGGCCTGAATGCCAAGCGTCACGTCTGTAGGAAACCTGGCACCATGGTAGTGGTAGCATCATGCTGTGGGGATGTTTTTCAGCAGCATGGACTGGGGGACTAGTCAGGATCGAGGCAAAGATGAAAGGAGCAAAGTACAGAGAGATCCTTAATGAAAACCTGCTCCAGAGAGCTCAGGACCTCAGACTGGGGCGAAGGTTCACCTTCCAACAGGACAATGATCCTAAGCACACAGCCAAGACAACGCAGGAGTAGCTTTGGGACAAGTCTCTGAATTTCCTTGAGTGGCCAAGACCTGAAAATAGCTGTGCAGCAAAACTCCCCATCCAACCTGAGCTTGAGAGGATCTGCAGAAGAATGGAAGACACTCCCCAAATACAAGCTTTTAGCGTCGTAGCCAAGAAGACTCCATTCTGTAATCGCTGCCAGAGGTGCTTCAACAACGTTCTGAGCAAAAGGTCAGAATACTTATGTAAATTTTATATTTCAGTTTTTTATTTGTAATACATTTGCAAACAATTCTAAAAACCTGTTTTTGCTTCGTCATTATGGAGTATTGAGTGTAGATTGATGAGGAAAAAAACACAATTTAATCCACAATTTAAAAATGTGGAAAAAGTCAAGGAGTCTGAATACATTCCGAAGTATTTGTACACCCCTTAAAATGTGTGTACTCGGCTGTTCCAATCACACCCGTTGCTGACAGGTGTATAAAATTGAGCACACAGCCATGCAATCTCCATAGACAAATATTGGCAGTAGAATTGCCTTACTGAAAAGCTCAGAGACTTTAAATGTGGCACCATCATAGGATGCTACCTTTCCAACAAGTAAGTTCGTCAAATTTCTGCCCTGCCAACTGTAAGTGCTGTTATTGTGAAGTGGAATCGTCTAGGAGCAACATCGCCTCAGCCGTGAAGTGGTAGGCCACACAAGCTCACAGAATGGGACCGTCGAATGCTGAAACGCGTAGCGTGTAAAAATTGTCTGTCCTTGGTTGCATTACTTACTACCAAGTTCCAAACTGTTTCTGGAAGCAACGTCAACACAATAACTTTCGTCGGGAGCTTCATGAAATGGGTTTGCACACAAGCCTAAGATCACCGTGCACAATGCCAAGCGACGGCTGGAGTGATGTAAAGCTCGCCGCCATTGAACTCTGGAGGAGAGGAGAAGAGAGCGGTGGACAGAGAGGAGAGGAGAAGAGAGAGGGGGACAGATAGAGGAGAGGAGACGAGAGAGGGGGACAGATGGAGGAGAGGAGACGAGAGAGGGGGACAGATAGAGGAGAGGAGACGAGAGAGGGGGACAGATAGAGGAGAGGAGAAGAGAGCGGTAGACAGAGAGGAGAGGAGAAGAGAGAGGGGGACAGATAGAGGAGAGGAGAAGAGAGAGGGGGACAGATAGAGGAGAAGAGAGAGGGGGACAGATAGAGGAGAGGAGAAGAGAGCGGTGGACAGATAGAGGAGAAGAGAAGAGAGAGGGGGACAGATAGAGGAGAGGAGAAGAGAGAGGGGGACAGATAGAGGAGAGGAGAAGAGAGCGGGGACAGATAGAGGAGAGGAGAAGAGAGAGGGGGACAGATAGAGGAGAGGAGAAGAGAGAGGGGGACAGATAGAGGAGAGAGAGAGAGAGGGGGACAGATAGAGAGAGAGAGGGGGACAGATAGAGGAGAGGAGAAGAGAGAGGGGGACAGATAGAGGAGAGGAGAAGAGAGCGGTGGACAGATAGAGGAGAGGAGAAGAGAGAGGGGACAGATAGAGGAGAGGAGAAGAGAGCGGGGACAGATAGAGGAGAGGAGAAGAGAGAGGGGGACAGATAGAGGAGAGGAGAAGAGAGCAGTGGACAGATAGAGGAGAGGAGAAGAGAGGGGGACAGATAGAGGAGAGGAGAAGAGAGAGGGGGACAGATAGAGGAGAAGAGAGAGGAGAAGAGAGAGAAGGGGACGGTGGACAGAGGAGAGGAGAAGAGAGAGGGGGACAGATAGAGGAGAGGAGAAGAGAGAGGGGGACAGATAGAGGAGAAGAGAGAGGGTGACAGATAGAGGAGAAGAGAGAGGGGGACAGATAGAGGAGAAGAGAGAGGGGGACAGATAGAGAGAGAGGAGAAGAGAGAGGGGGACAGATAGAGGAGAGGAGAAGAGAGAGGGGGACAGATAGAGGAGAAGAGAGAGGGTGACAGATAGAGGAGAAGAGAGAGGGGGACAGATAGAGGAGAAGAGAGAGGGGGACAGATAGAGGAGAAGAGAGAGGGGGACAGATAGAAGAGAGGAGAAGAGAGCGGTGGACAGATAGAGGAGAGGAGAAGAGAGAGAGAGGGGGACAGGTAGAGGAGAGGAGAAGAGAGAGGGGGACAGATAGAGCAGAGGAGAAGAGAGAGGGGGACAGATAGAGAGAGGGGGACAGATAGAGAGAGGGGGACAGATAGAGAAGTGAGAGGGGGATAGATAGAGGAGAAGAGAGAGGGGGACAGATAGAGGAGAAGAGAGAGGGGGACAGATAGAGCAGAGGAGAAGAGAGAGGGGGACAGATAGAGGAGAAGAGAGAGGGTGACAGATAGAGGAGAAGAGAGAGGGGGACAGATAGAGGAGAGGAGAAGAGAGCGGTGGACAGATAGAGGAGAGGAGAAGAGAGAGGGGGACAGATAGAGGAGAGGAGAAGAGAGAGAGAGGGGGACAGGTAGAGGAGAGGAGAAGAGAGAGGGGGACAGATAGAGAGAGGGGGACAGATAGAGAGAGGGGGACAGATAGAGAAGTGAGAGGGGGATAGATAGAGGAGAAGAGAGAGGGGGACAGATAGAGGAGAGGAGAAGAGAGAGAGAGGGGGACAGGTAGAGGAGAGGAGAAGAGAGAGGGGGACAGATAGAGCAGAGGAGAAGAGAGAGGGGGACAGATAGAGAGAGGGGGACAGATAGAGAGAGGGGGACAGATAGAGAAGTGAGAGGGGGATAGATAGAGGAGAAGAGAGAGGGGGACAGATAGAGGAGAAGAGAGAGGGGGACAGATAGAGGAGAGGAGAAGAGAGAGGGGGACAGACAGAGCAGAGGAGAAGAGAGAGGGGGACAGATAGAGAGAGGGGGACAGATAGAGGAGAGGAGAAGAGAGAGGGGGACAGATAGAGAGAGGGGGACAGATAGAGGAGAGGAGAAGAGAGAGGGGGACAGATAGAGAGAGCGGGACAGATGGAGGAGAGGAGAAGAGAGCGGTAGACAGAGGAGAGGAGAAGAGAGAGGGGGACAGATAGAGAGAGCGGGACAGATGGAGGAGAGGAGAAGAGAGAGGGGGACAGATAGAGGAGAGGAGAAGAGAGAGGGGGACAGATAGAGGAGAGGAGAAGAGAGCGGTAGACAGAGGAGAGGAGAAGAGAGAGGGGGACAGATAGAGAGAGCGGGACAGATGGAGGAGAGGAGAAGAGAGAGGGGGACAGATAGAGAGAGCGGGACAGATGGAGGAGAGGAGAAGAGAGAGGGGGACAGATAGAGGAGAGGAGAAGAGAGCGGTAGACAGAGGAGAGAAGAAGAGAGAGGGGGACAGATAGAGAGAGCGGGACAGATGGAGGAGAGGAGAAGAGAGAGGGGGACAAGTAGAGGAGAGGAGAAGAGAGAGGGGGACAGATAGAGAGGGGGACAGATAGAGAGAGGGGGACAGATGGAGATGAAAGGGGGTAAGACAAACTGCTGCTCTGAGATTTATCTCATCATCCACACTGCATCTGTCTTCCTCCGGATGCTGAGGTGGGTTGTGAGGACTGTTTTTTGTTCTGACGCATCCTACATTACTCTGCTTCTGTCTCAACATAGACCACTTTGTTTAAAGGACGACGTCCTAACAGAAGATGTTAGTAAATAACGCCGCTTCTCTTAGATTACATTTAACATTTAAGTCATTTAGCAGACGCTCTTATCCAGAGCGACTTACAAATTGGATATATGCTACTGAGATTGACCTCGAGGTGAAAAGACAGAAACTTGTCCATGTCTAGTTTGTGCCCCATAGATGATAGGATCAGTTTGCTTTGCTTGGTAGAAAGCTCAAACTTTCCCACGATGCACCTGTATATTATAATAAGCCCAGGTGCAGTATGTACCTTGACATACTCTGATAGAAAGTGTTGTGTTGTTGGTCTCGCTCTCTCACTTTCTCTCTCTCTCTGGTAATCATCTCTCTCCCTGCCGAGCCAGAGTTTAATGAATCTGCTGTGGTAGGCCTCAGGCACAACGGGATTTAAGGTCTGAAAACGACTCTTCACACACAATCTTTAGCCAGCCCTGTAAAATCTCACTGAGTCAGTCACTGTGGCTGTGTCTGGGTGAGTGCCTGTGTGCTGCCTGCCTGTCTGCCATCTGTCTCTCTGTGCTGTCACAGCCGCTAAAACCTGTCGCGCTGCCTTCCTGATGGGACTCATCTCTATTCCGAGGTCTCAGCAAACGCTGGACGGACACGGAGATTAGTGAGAAAATAAAGAGAGAGAGAGACAGAAAGGGAAGTGAGGGGGACAGGAAGAGAAGAAGAGAAGAGAGATGGGGACAGGAAGAGAAGAAGAGAAGAGAGAGGGGGACAGGAAGAGAAGAAGAGAAGAGAGAGGGGGACAGGAAGAGAAGAAGAGAAGAGAGAGGGGGACAGGAAGAGAAGAAGAGAAGAGAGAGGGGGACAGGAAGAGAAGAAGAGAAGAGAGGGGGACAGGAAGAGAAGAAGAGAAGAGAGGGGGACAGGAAGAGAAGAAGAGAAGAGAGAGGGGGACAGGAAGAGAAGAAGAGAAGAGAGGGGGACAGGAAGAGAAGAAGAGAAGAGAGGGGGACAGGAAGAGAAGAAGAGAAGAGAGAGGGGGACAGGAAGAGAAGAAGAGAAGAGAGAGGGGGACAGGAAGAGAAGAAGAGAAGAGAGAGGGAGACAGGAAGAGAAGAGGAGAAGAGAGAGGGGGGCAGGAAGAGAGGAAGAGAAGAGAGAGGGAGACAGGGGGTAAGACAGAAACTGCTACTCTGAGATTTTCATCATCATCCACACTGCATCTGTCTACCTCTGGATGCTGAGGTGGGTTGTGAGGACTGTTTTGTTCAAGCTACTTTTGCCTCGACTAGTCTGATTCATCCTACATTACTCTGCGTCTGTCTGAAGAACAAGGATCACTTGTATAAAGGACTATGTCATCAGAGAAGAAATTAGTACATAACGCCGCCTCCCTATTTAGTGGGCGGGGGGGGGGGTCAGAGAGGAGGGGGGGAGTCAGAGAGAGAAAGGAACTGACAGGTCAGGGAGTTGTGTACCTTCAGGTTTCCTGTACTAAAAGAAGCGAGGCTTAACACAAAGCACAAATCTTAACATTAGTCCACAAAACCAGTTCATCTTTACATAAATCCACAAAGCCCTCCATCTTGACATTAGTCCACAAAGCCCTCCATCTTGACATTAGTCCACAAAGCCCTCCATCTTGACATTAGTCCACAAAGCCCTCCATCTTGACATTAGTCCACAAAGCCCTCCATCTTGACATTAGTCCACAAAGCCCTCCATCTTGACATTAGTCCACAAAGCCCTCCATCTTGACATTAGTCCACAAAGCCCTCCATCTTGACATTAGTCCACAAAGCCCTCCATCTTGACATTAGTCCACAAAGCCCTCCATCTTGACATTAGTCCACAAAGCCCTCCATCTTGACATTAGTCCACAAAGCCCTCCATCTTGACATTAGTCCACAAAGCCCTCCATCTTGACATTAGTCCACAAAGCCCTCCAACTTGACATTAGTCCACAAAGCCCTCCATCTTGACATTAGTCATTACATTACATACATTTAAGCCATTTAGCAGACGCTCTTATCCAGAGCGACTTACAAATTGGTGCATTCACCTTATGACATCCAGTGGAACAGTCACTTTACAATAGTGCATCTAAATCTTAAAGGGGGGGTGAGAGGGAATACTTATCCTATCCTAGGTATTCCTTAAAGAGGTGGGGTTTCAGGTGTCTCCGGAAGGTGGTGATTGACTCCGCTGTCCTGGCGTCGTGAGGGAGTTTGTTCCACCATTGGGGGGCCAGAGCAGCGAACAGTTTTGACTGGGCTGAGCGGGAGCTGTACTTCCTCAGTGGTAGGGAGGCGAGCAGGCCAGAGGTGGATGAACGCAGTGCCCTTGTTTGGGTGTAGGGCCTGATCAGAGCCTGGAGGTACTGAGGTGCCGTTCCCCTCACAGCTCCGTAGGCAAGCACCATGGTCTTGTAGCGGATGCGAGCTTCAACTGGAAGCCAGTGGAGAGAACGGAGGAGCGGGGTGACGTGAGAGAACTTGGGAAGGTTGAACACCAGACGGGCTGCTGCGTTCTGGATGAGTTGAAGGGGTTTAATGGCACAGGCAGGGAGCCCAGCCAACAGCGAGTTGCAGTAATCCAGACGGGAGATAACAAGTGCCTGGATTAGGACCTGCGCCGCTTCCTGTGTGAGGCAGGGTCGTACTCTGCGGATGTTGTAGAGCATGAACCTACAGGAACGGGCCACCGCCTTGATGTTGGTTGAGAACGACAGGGTGTTGTCCGGGATCACGCTAAGGTTCTTAGCGCTTTGGGAGGAGCACACAATGGAGTTGTCAACCGTGATGGCGAGATCATGGAACGGGCAGTCCTTCCCCGGGAGGAAGAGCAGCTCCGTCTTGCCGAGGTTCAGCTTGAGGTGGTGATCCGTCATCCACACTGATATGTCTGCCAGACATGCAGAGATGCGATTCGCCACCTGGTCATCAGAAGGGGGAAAGGAGAAGATTAATTGTGTGTCGTCTGCATAGCAATGATAGGAGAGACCATGTGAGGTTATGACAGAGCCAAGTGACTTGGTGTATAGCGAGAATAGGAGAGGGCCTAGAACAGAGCCCTGGGGGACACCAGTGGTGAGAGCGCGTGGTGAGGAGACAGATTCTCGCCACGCCACCTGGTAGGAGCGACCTGTCAGGTAGGACGCAATCCAAGCGTGGGCCGCGCCGGAGATGCCCAACTCTGAGAGGGTGGAGAGGAGGATCTGATGGTTCACAGTATCGAAGGCAGCCGATAGATCTAGAAGGATGAGAGCAGAGGAGAGAGAGTTAGCTTTAGCAGTGCGGAGCTCCTCCGTGATACAGAGGAGAGCAGTCTCAGTTGAATGACTAGTCTTGAAACCTGACTGATTTGGATCAAGAAGGTCATTCAGAGAGAGATAGCGGGAGAGCTGGCCAAGGACGGCACGTTCAAGAGTTTTGGAGAGAAAAGAAAGAAGGGATACTGGTCTGTAATTGTTGACATCGGAGGGATCGAGTGTAGGTTTTTTCAGAAGGGGTGCAACTCTCGCTCTCTTGAAGACGGAAGGGACGTAGCCAGCGGTCAGGGATGAGTTGATGAGCAAGGTGAGGTAAGGGAGAAGGTCTCCGGAAATGGTCTGGAGAAGAGAGGAGGGGATAGGGTCAAGCGGGCAGGATGTTTGGCGGCCGGCCGTCACAAGACGCGAGATTTCATCTGGAGAGAGAGGGGAGAAAGAGGTCAGAGCACAGGGTAGGGCAGTGTGAGCAGAACCAGCGGTGTCGTTTGACTTAGCAAACGAGGATCGGATGTCGTCGACCTTCTTTTCAAAATGGTTGACGAAGTCATCTGCAGAGAGGGAGGGGGGGGGGGGATTCAGGAGGGAGGAGAAGGTGGCAAAGAGCTTCCTAGGGTTAGAGGCAGATGCTTGGAATTTAGAGTGGTAGAAAGTGGCTTTAGCAGCAGAGACAGAGGATGAAAATGTAGAGAGGAGGGAGTGAAAGGATGCCAGGTCCGCAGGGAGGCGATTTTTCCTCATTTCCGCTCGGCTGCCCGGAGCCCTGTTCTGTGAGCTCGCAATGAGTCATCGAGCCACGGAGCTGGAGGGGAGGACCGAGCCGGCCTGGAGGATAGGGGACATAGAGAGTCAAAGGATGCAGAGAGGGAGGAGAGGAGGATTGAGGAGGCAGATTCAGGAGATAGGTTGGAGAAGGTTTGAGCAGAGGGAAGAGATGATAGGATGGAAGAGGAGAGAGTAGCGGGGGAGAGAGAGCGAAGGTTGGGACGGCGCGATACCATCCGAGTAGGGGCAGTGTGGGAGGTGTTCGATGAGAGCGAGAGGAAAAAGGATACAAGGTAGTGGTCGGAGACTTGGAGGGGAGTTGCAATGAGGTTAGTGGAAGAACAGCATCTAGTAAAGATGAGGTCGAGCGTATTGCCTGCCTTGTGAGTAGGGGGGAAGGTGAGAGGGTGAGGTCAAAAGAGGAGAGGAGTGGAAAGAAGGAGGCAGAGAGGAATGAGTCAAAGGTAGACGTGGGGAGGTTAAAGTCGCCCAGAACTGTGAGAGGTGAGCCGTCCTCAGGAAAGGAGCTTATCAAGGCATCAAGCTCATTGATGAACTCTCCGAGGGAACCTGGAGGGCGATAAATGATAAGGATGTTAAGCTTGAAAGGGCTGGTAACTGTGACAGCATGGAATTAGTCCACAAAGCCCTCCATCTTGACATTAGTCCACAAAGCCCTCCATCTTGACATTAGTCCACAAAGCCCTCCATCTTGACATTAGTCCACAAAGCCCTCCATCTTGACATTAGTCCACAAAGCTCTCCATCTTGACATTAGTCCACAAAGCCCTCCATCTTGACATTAGTCCACAAAGCCCTCCATCTTGACATTAGTCCACAAAGCCCTCCATCTTGACATTAGTCCACAAAGCCCTCCATCTTGACATTAGTCCACAAAGCCTCAACTCCTTATCACTTCCCAAAGGGGCATGGAAAGCCTCAACTCCTTATCACATCACAATGGGAAATGGATAGCCTCAACTCCTTATCAGATCACAATGGGAAATGGATAGCCTCAACTCCTTATCAGATCACAATGGGAAATGGATAGCCTCAACTCCTTATCACATCACAATGGGAAATGGATAGCCTCAACTCCTTATCAGATCACAATGGGACACGGATAGCCCTAACTCCTTGAGCCCTCTTGTGGAACTTCCTCTGAACACTGTGTGTACCTGTCAAGCGAAGGCTGTTGGTTATGCATTAACATAAAACTGAACTATACATTTACTAAAAGTAGACATGAATTTGATGAATGTTATAATCTGAAGTCTACACCACATCCTGGTTATAATCTGAAGTCTACACCACATCCTGTGCGTTGTGTATCATCACCCATGGTGTTTCTTCTTCCTCTCCGATGGTTGATGCCTGATAATAAATTGTTCTTTACCTGAAGCAATAAGCCCTACAGGCCTTGATGCAATGACCTCTAGTCATCTTTAACCCCATCCTGACCCTCTGACCCCAGCTTGCTGTACTGCTATTGTATATTACTCTCCCTAAATGCAACTTACTTAAAGCACGCATTAACCATGAACCTAATAGTAAAAACAACTAAACGATCCTGTCTAATATTTACCTTACCTCTCTCTGAATTACATCCAGATTGCACGCCTGTTCTGTGTTTTTAAAATGACTAACAACAGATATTTATTTCATAAAGAATGAACTAATAATAATGTTATTATTATTATTAGTTACTACATGAAGTTGGTGACAACTTCCCCTACGAACTGTCCCTCTTCTCTACGTCTCCTTCAGTGTGTGCTTTCTGGCTGTTCCTCTTTGATAGTGTGAGAATTTTAATGCTTTTCATTTCTTGCTTGCCAATTTGTAATTTCCTTTTGTCTATTTGTACATATATGTAAATATACATATGTGGATATCTATGTTAATTACTGAAATTGCTCAAAATGACCTCTTTAATAATATGATAATTTCCTTTGCAGTACTATCGATAGTGGTATGGTAAAGAATTCCCAATTAGGACATTTCTTCCTTTTTTACTAATGATTTTTACTGGTTAACTATGGTTGAAATACACAGCTCTGATTGGCCACCCCAAACACATGACCCAGTATACAATTCGACAATTTACAATTTCATTGAGAAAAAAACTAGAAGAAAACTCAAAAATACAACTGTCCTCACCACTATTCGTTTCAACATGTTTCAAACCTGTTCTTGCACTGCTACATGTTTTCCTGTTATTCAATTAGCAAATTTGGATTGCATTTGGACTATAATTAATTATTTAATTATTTAATTCCGCATGGCAAAGAAAGAAGTTGCAGCTTAGGGTTTGTAAAAAACTGTCAGTGTTGAAAGTGCTGTTCTCTTCTGTAGATGGGTATGTATATGCTCATGGGTTGTATGTCCCCATCCCTTCCTTACAGCCAAAAGCTCTAATGCCGCCCGGCCGCTTCGTACCACCTTTACATGGACATGGCAACTGACGTACACATTCACCCCCATCTATGTCATTTCCTACCTAGTATGTTCCTAGGTCCTCCCCCCCTTCTACACCCCCCCCTCCCCCCCACTCCGAACCCCCTTTTAGATGTTAAGATATGTACAGGCATCCATTCGTTCAAAACTTATGAACAACGAAGTTCAAGTTAAGCAAAGAAAGTTTACAAAAATATTTCAAAAAAGTTTAATAATCAGACTGTAAATATTTATGGGGAAGTTACATAAAAGGAGCTTTTCTCTCACAGCCAATACTTATCTATAGATGTACAGTTTTCTTTTTTATGAAAAGAAATGACTATTTAAAAAATATATAATAATCCTGAACAGAATGGTGAAGATTATTTTTCATGTCATGTGTGGATGTGTGTTCTTCCTTCCCTTGTACCATCCTGTCTAAAAGATAAATAACTCAAATGCATCAACATTGTTAATAAGAAACTAACCTAACGTGTCCAAAAACATTCTTACACAACTTTCTTTTGTACACTTTTTTCTTCCTGCCAAAATCATGCGGCAATTTGTTGATGTAAGTTGGCAAAACTGATGGTATACTTTTCTTCTTTTTGAAAACAATTTTTCGTAGGCTTTTTATGATTTTTGAAGCAGAATGTATTTGACCTCTTTCTATGTAGTAATCCCTCTCTGGATAAATCCATTTAGTTTGTGAATGTTGACCATGTTTGCTCTAACTCTCAGTCTTAACTGTGTTTGCAATGCCTTACATATTGTTTTCTTTATTTCCTTTTTGATTTTCATTAGATATCTGCATCTTCTTTTAGTGCCCTGTTTGTGGTGAGCCTTTGCAGTGTACAAGCTAGCCACATTGGCAAGAGGTTTACGCAGATTCAACCAACATCTGAATGTTACTTTCGTATGTTTTTAGAAACCGCCCTAATCGTAAAATAATATAATAAAGGACAAGAAAAATGAATAGAGAGAAAGATAGACTAGTCAACAACAAACATAGTAACTGATACTGATAAAAGTGAGAAGTACATTCAGGTGTTGTTGTGGAACTGTCAGGTGACTTTGTGCCATTGTGGCAACTGTATAAGAGCAGTCAAAAGGCAAGGGGTTAAGGCCAGTGGGGGAGCCTAGTGAACTCACCATAATAGCATTAGGAATGTAGGAATATTTACCTCAGTTTAATTGCATTAGACCCTATCAATAGCTACAGACAATAATGACAAGTTGAGCCCGGTCTTTGCACCCTAGAAGCACACGACAAGGTTGACCTCTATCTCCATTATTGTTATTTCCATTGGACAATAATACAATATGCTGTGGATTATATGCAAATCGTCACTATATTTTTTATAATGTATTTCTTTATATTAGGAAAGCATAAAAGTCAGTCTCTCAATTTATTATACACCTATCGAGGTATAAGCTTGAAAGGTATGATGAAAGTTAAGGTAGATGTTATTTCTCAGTCCAATATTGTGTAGCTACTGTACATACAGCCAGACAGCCAGACATTAGCAACACTAGACCAGACATAATTAATATAGTTACAACCCTCTGGTGTGTAGGTCCCAGAGCTACAAAGCCAGCACCAATAACTAGATCTCTGTCCGTGAAAACTTTCACAAAATAGTACACTTGTTATTGAACATGAAGCATAGGAGTTAGGTGTGGTGAAATGCCTGTTTGTTATTTTGGCTCACCCCTGTACATCCCTTACAGCCTTTTGATGCAATGTATACATTTTTATTGGCTATTGTTTATTTTCAGTTCATGGTATTGTTTGGTTGGTTCTAGTTTCATTGAATTTGCACTGGTATAGTATTTTCTGTTTTGACTTATTTTATTTTTTTCTGTATTTTTTTATATTTATTGTTTCCGCTTTGCTTTTTCTGTTTTATATAATGACTTTCCAGTGTTTGATTGAATAGCTAACATCTTGCATTTCTTCTAACTCTTCTCTTTTCTTTTTCTGTTTTGCAGGAGGGGAGTTAGTCATCCCCATACTTGTAGAGGATCCCATAGACATCCCTCCTGTTTCCCCCCGTTCCCCCTTCATCCCCCTCCCCCCAACCCTCCGCCCTGTCCCCCCCAACCCTCCGCCCTGTCCTCCCAACCCTCCGCCCCGTCCTCACCATTATCGAGACCACAAAAGCGTCCCTGCCCATGGCCACTGAGGCGGGGGTACCTTGCTTGTCGGACCGAGACAGCGATGAATGTGATGATGGTCTTGATGGTGATGGTGGTGATTATGATGGCATGGTGATTTCGGGGTTTGGCTCTGGCGAAGCTTTCGACTCTAGCCTGCCCCCCACTGACGATGAAGATTTTTACACCACCTTCTCCCTGGTAACAGATAAGATCTTGACCACATCGGCCTACGAAGGTGGCTACAAAGCTCTCGCGCCCAAGTGGGAGGCCAAGGACTTGAGGCCTAGTAAAGCCTCAGAGGCGGGTAGGACTACACCCACCCCGCCTCTACCCAACCTCGGGGGCACTGTAGCAGAGGCGTCCTTCCCATCAGACGGCACGCTAGCCAAACTGCCCGCCGGGAAAATGGACAACCGCGAAGTGATCAAAGCCCTGCAGCCGGACATAGTCCTGCTTCCTCTGCCCACTGTGTCCTTCGACCTGGATGGCACCAAGCCTCGTGGGCCCCTCATCACCTCACCCATGCTGCGTACGGTGCCTCCCGCGTTACCCACCGCACCAGTCGTGAGGCGGGTGCCCCCGGGGGCCTCTGAGGTGATACGAGAATCCAGCAGCACAACGGGCATGGTGGTTGGCATCGTCTCGGCCGCGGCACTCTGCATCCTCATCCTCCTCTACGCCATGTACAAGTACAGGAACAGGGACGAAGGCTCCTACCAGGTTGACGAGACACGGAATTACATCAGCAACTCAGCGCAGACCAACGGCACCGTGGTGAAAGACAAAGCACCCAGCGGGGGCAATGGCGCCAAGGGATCCAGCGGCAAGAGACCGAAAGACAAGGACAAAGAATACTATGTATAAGGACAAAGAATATGCATAAGGACAAAAAATACTATAAATGAACCATTCCCAACAACAACAAAAGATAACTGTTTGGAGAACATCTGAATAAACACTTGACAGTACCATATTGGGAGCTGCAATTTAAAACGGAATACAAATCCTCTCATAAGAACTCTAAGTGAATGAGTCCAAGTTGAACATTTTTCCAATGTACTGTGACCTAAAAGCACACTTACTATGGTAAGCATACAGAGAAACAGGCTGATAGGGACACTACTATAAGATACCTTGTGACGAGATGACTGAGCTCTGCCTGGAGACGTTGCCAGAGGTTTGGCAGTGTAAGATATTTCAGTGTTACATCACTCCCAAGTGACTGTGAGAGATTTGTGATCCTTGGCGTAAACAACATTGTCCATTGTAACCCTGTAAAATGACAAAACAAACAACCATCATTTCGGCCATTCGGAGCATGTGAGATGTACGTGACGTGGTGCTGGCATCTGTATAAGTGAGGGACCTGAAGATTTTTAAAAAACGAGTCGTTGAAGTTTGAAAGACAAAACATAATTAACATACAAATGGTACATTTCTATACCTAGTGTTGGATGAGGTAAGGTATGTGTGTGGTAGCTAAGGTGTCTTTTAAAACCACCTATGCGTTCTGAGGGATGAAACATTGTCAGGGCTGACCAGGCTATGCTCAATGAATAGTAGTATCGTACTGCATTTCAATTTATTATTTCGCTTTTTTTTCCCCTCTCTCAAAAATGGATTGGACTGCTATGCATGACGTCCTCGATCTAGATGGTATTCCACCATGTTGGAGGGAATGCACCAGTAAAACAAGTGTTTTTTAATGAGATCTTTTACAGAACATCCCTGATAGCAGTTTTATTTCAGTTCATTCAGTTTTCCAGAGACCACTGGCTCAGTTATTTGTTTCATGCTGTTTGTGGAAGTAAAGTCATTATGTCTGTGGGGTTTTTGGTCAACTATTGAAACCAACGTGACTAAAGAAGAGTTATCCAATGTGAAAAGTTTTGAATTTGTATCTGTTGTCACAGTCAACTGTGTCAAAACAAATATGTTTACATATTTTATTACATCATAGCCGTCGTATTTTGCTGGTCAATATTGTACAAAACATTTTAGTTTCCGTTTTAGTTTTTTTAGCATTGTACAGACATAATAATTTGATTTGAGCTGATTTCCTTTCTCGGTGTACTAAATGACGAAGATCTAACGTTTTTTCCCCGATGTTTGGTAAGACTGGAGATAGCGTACTTGTATTTTTTTGTAATCGAAAGGAGTAAGATATTATTAGGTTAGAAAATCTAGTCTTTCTGGATGGTGTTTCTAAAACGCATGAATATTTTACAACTGGAAGACATCAGATATCAGTCAAATAGAAAAATGCCCACCCAGATATTGTACCTGGGCCTCCTGATTCTGGATGACTTTGATTGTTATTTTAATTTGAATATAAATTTGAGATCTAACATATTTTTGAGACCCAGTGCAGAGGCACAATACTAAGAATAAGATACAGGATGAGGATTTGTTTTTACTGTGACGTCTATGTTCCTTACTGTCACTTGTATTATTTTACATTTATGTTCCTCCCCTTATTGTGCAGTTTTCATTTGAAGTCTTAACATTTTTATGACAATTTGTGCTGGCAAGTACATTTTTTTTATTACTTAATTTATTTAGTTGTTTCTTGTTCATTTTGTATTCTAAGCAAATCTCAAGTACACTCAGTTTGATTTTGTGTTGTTAATACTGCTTTTCAATCCATTACTTAACTGTGTTTTGCTCCTTTGACTCCAGGCAAATCCCAGCAATAAAATATTCTTCCCAAAGTTTTCAATGGTAGAGTACATTTGGCTGTTTGTCATGTGGATGTATGAACGAGGATAGAAATGAAGAGTGGTGGAACATAAAGGTAGATGAGCTTTTAGGACATTCATCTGTAACGGATTCAGGTCCTTAACCTCTGTCCAAAACCTGCCTTCTATCAGAAGACCATTACCATAAACCATAGACTCTTCTTATTTGAGTCTAAGCCGGAGATTCATACATGGAAAACATCAAAAACTATGTAAAAAGGAAGTTTGTTTTAAAGTGACATATATTTGAGAGATATAAGAAAGATCACGGAATATTTTTTTTATATTGTTACTCATATTTTACCCCCTTTTTTTGCCATTAAACGTCTTCCATATCTACTTCCATTCATGTTTTAAACTGGCACTGGGCTACCTTCAGACAAGTCTTGTGAGGCCTGTGGGTGTCCTAGAGCAAATCAACCAACTTACAGGATGTGTTTGTGAAAGTCTCACCTTTCCATATTGATGTGTAGGCCGGCGTTGGTGGATGCAGTAGATTGAGACGCAATCCATGCAAAACAACTGATATCTCTAGCTTAAATAGACAGATTTAGCTGGGGATTTTTGTATTATGCTAATCAGATTTCCGTGGACATCGACTCCAGGGGTTTAAGTATTCTTTGCCAATTACCTTACAATAACTTCCCATTAAAATGTCCAAAGAAATTATAATTAAAAGTCCCAAAAATAATAGTTAATCTTTATATTGATCTTCAGGCAATCTTTTTAACATGTTATGTATACACATTCATCTCTAATTCCTATTCATAGACAGAGTCCGAGTGTTGAACTCTCCGATACTCTCCACGCACAGCAGGTTCTGAGAAGAGACCAGAATACGAGGAGTGCTGTTAGGCCCCTCCATCGCCAGGTCTCGGTGGCAACAAATGCATGGCAGGAATGAGATTGCTAGACTCTCTGCGCCATATGGACAGGTTATGTCTCAGGGAATGGGTGGCTGCTGCGCCTGCCTCCCAGACCTGTTGTTTCACCATCCAATACTTTGTGCAAATGGGCCACACAGTCCTGGTCATTACCTTGGAATTGCCCATTGATGGAATTTATCAGAGGGCTGTCAGGAGTATGTTCAGCTGGCACAACGACTACATCATTAACTCATTCATCCTGGTCTAGCCAAGTTTTTTTCTTTTTCATTACGACCTAAAAGTTATTTTACATTCTCAATGAGTGAGCTCCTAACGTGGTCTTTCTCCTCTCTAGGGGAACTTTTTAATAGGCCTATACTACTTCAGGTTGGGTAGGCTTAGTGAGGTAGCTAGCATGGACTCTGTGAGAATCTACCTATAATGTATCAAAATCCATTAACAGCATATCCGTGGTCCTTCTGTAGCTCAGTTGGTAGAGCATGGCGCTTGTAACGCCAGGGTAGTGGGTTCGATCCCCGGGACCACCCATACGTAGAATGTATGCACGCATGACTGTAAGTCGCTTTGGATAAAAGCGTCTGCTAAATGGCATATATTATTATATTATTATATTATATCAAATCAAACTTTATTTGCCACATCCCCGGAATACAACAAGTGTAGACTTGTGTAGACCGTGAAATGCTGACTTACAAGCCCTTAACCAACAGTGCAGTTCAAAAAGAAGAACATATTTACCAAGTAGACTAAAATAAAAAGTAATAATAAGAAGTAACACAATAAGAATAGAAATAACGAGGCTATATACAGGGGGCACTGGTACTGAGTCAGTGTGGAGGCTATATACAGGGGGTACCGGTACAGAGTCAGTGTGGAGGCTATATACAGGGGGCACTGGTACTGAGTCAGTGTGGAGGCTATATACAGGGGGCACTGGTACAGAGTCAGTGTGGAGGCTATATACAGGGGGCACTGGTACAGAGTCAGTGTGGAGGCTATATACAGGGGGTACTGGTACCGAGTCAGTGTGGAGGCTATATACAGGGGGTACTGGTACCGAGTCAGTGTGGAGTCTATATACAGGGGGTACTGGTACCGAGTCAGTGTGGAGGCTATATACAGGGGTACTGGTACCGAGTCAGTGTGGAGGCTATATACAGGGGGTAATGGTACAGAGTCAATGTGGAGGCTATATACAGGGGGTACTGGTACCGAGTCAGTGTGGAGGCTATATACAGGGGGTACTGGTACCGAGTCAGTGTGGAGGCTATATACAGGGGGTACTGGTACCGAGTCAGTGTGGAGGCTATATACAGGGGGTACTGGTACCGAGTCAGTGTGGAGGCTATATACAGGGGTACTGGTACCGAGTCAGTGTGGAGGCTATATACAGGGGGTACTGGTACCGAGTCAGTGTGGAGGCTATATACAGGGGGTACCGGTACAGAGTCAGTGTGGAGGCTATATACAGGGGTACTGGTACTGAGTCAGTGTGGAGGCTATATACAGAGGGTACCGGTACTGAGTCAGTGTGGAGGCTAGATACAGGGGGTACCGGTACAGAGTCAGTGTGGAGGCTATATACAGGGGGTACTGGTACAGAGTCAGTGTGGAGGCTATATACAGAGGGTACTGGTACCGAGTCAGTGTGGAGGCTATATACAGGGGGTACCGGTACAGAGTCAGTGTGGAGGCTATATACAGGGGGTACCGGTACAGAGTCAGTGTGGAGGCTATATACAGGGGTACTGGTACTGAGTCAGTGTGGAGGCTATATACAGAGGGTACCGGTACCGAGTCAGTGTGGAGGCTATATACAGGGGTACTGGTACCGAGTCAGTGTGGAGGCTATATACAGGGGGTACCGGTACAGAGTCAGTGTGGAGGCTATATACAGGGGGTACCGGTACAGAGTCAGTGTGGAGGCTATATACAGGGGTACTGGTACCGAGTCAGTGTGGAGGCTATATACAGGGGGTACCGGTACAGAGTCAGTGTGGAGGCTAGATACAGGGGGTACCGGTACAGAGTCAGTGTGGAGGCTATATACAGGGGGTACTGGTACTGAGTCAGTGTGGAGGCTATATACAGAGGGTACTGGTACCGAGTCAGTGTGGAGGCTATATACAGGGGGTACTGGTACAGAGTCAGTGTGGAGGCTATATACAGGGGGTACTGGTACCGAGTCAGTGTGGAGGCTATATACAGGGGGTACTGGTACCGAGTCAGTGTGGAGGCTATATACAGGGGGTACTGGTACCGAGTCAGTGTGGAGGCTATATACAGGGGGCACCGGTACCGAGTCAGTGTGGAGGCTATATACAGGGGTACTGGTACTGAGTCAGTGTGGAGGCTATATACAGGGGGTACTGGTACCGAGTCAGTGTGGAGGCTATATACAGGGGCACCGGTACCGAGTCAGTGTGGAGGCTATATACAGGGGCACCGGTACCGAGTCAGTGTGGAGGCTATATACAGGGGGCACCGGTACCGAGTCAGTGTGGAGGCTATATACAGGGGCACCGGTACCGAGTCAGTGTGGAGGCTATATACAGGGGGTACCAGTACCGAGTCAGTGTGGAGGCTATATACAGGGGGCACCGGTACCGAGTCAGTGTGGAGGCTATATACAGGGGGCACCGGTACCGAGTCAGTGTGGAGGCTATATACAGGGGGCACCGGTACTGAGTCAGTGTGCAGGTATATACAGGGGGCACCGGTACCGAGTCAGTGTGCAGGTATATACAGGGGGCACCGGTACCGAGTCAGTGTGCAGGTATATACAGGGGGCACCGGTACCGAGTCAGTGTGCAGGTATATACAGGGGGCACCGGTACCGAGTCAGTGTGGAGGCTATATACAGGGGGCACCGGTACCGAGTCAGTGTGCAGGTATATACAGGGGGCACCGGTACCGAGTCAGTGTGCAGGTATATACAGGGGGCACCGGTACCGAGTCAGTGTGCAGGTATATACAGGGGGCACCGGTACCGAGTCAGTGTGGAGGCTATATACAGGGGGCACCGGTACCGAGTCAGTGTGCAGGTATATACAGGGGGCACCGGTACCGAGTCAGTGTGCAGGTATATACAGGGGGCACCGGTACCGAGTCAGTGTGCAGGTATATACAGGGGGCACCGGTACCGAGTCAGTGTGGAGGCTATATACAGGGGGCACCGGTACTGAGTCAGTGTGGAGGCTATATACAGGGGGCACCGGTACCGAGTCAGTGTGGAGGCTATATACAGGGGGCACCGGTACCGAGTCAGTGTGGAGGCTATATACAGGGGGCACCGGTACCGAGTCAGTGTGCAGGCTATATACAGGGGGCACCGGTACCGAGTCAGTGTGCAGGCTATATACAGGGGGCACCGGTACCGAGTCAGTGTGGAGGCTATATACAGGGGGCACCGGTACCGAGTCAGTGTGCAGGCTATATACAGGGGGCACCGGTACCGAGTCAGTGTGCAGGCTATATACAGGGGGCACCGGTACCGAGTCAGTGTGGAGGCTATATACAGGGGGCACCGGTACCGAGTCAGTGTGGAGGCTATATACAGGGGGCACCGGTACTGAGTCAGTGTGGAGGCTATATACAGGGGGCACCGGTACCGAGTCAGTGTGCAGGTATATAGGTTAGTTGAGGTAACCTGTACATGTAGGTGGGGGTGAAGTTACTATGCATGGGTAACAAACAAACAGTGAGTAGCAGCAGTGTATAAGGGGGGGAAGGTGTCAAGGTAAATTGTCCGGTGGTGATTTTTATGAATTGTTCAGCAGTCTTATAGCTGGGGGGGTAGAAGCTGTTGAAGAGACTTTTGGTCCTAGACTTGGCGCTCCGGAACCGCTTGCCGTGCGGCAGCAGAGAAAACAGTCCTTTCCTCTGAAACCGCCTGGTCCTGGATGGCAGGAAGCTTGGCCCCAGTGATGTACTGGGCCGTTCGCACTGTCCTCTGTAGCGCCTAGCAGTCAGATGACGAGCAGTTGCCATACCAAGCGGTATGAGGGTGCAGCCCTATAATCTTTTGAGGATCTGGGGACCCATGCCAAATCTTTTCAGTCTCCTGAGGGGGAAAAGGTGTTGTTGTGCCCTCTTCACGACTGTCTTGCTATGTTTGGACCATGATAGTGCATTGGTAGTGTGGACACCAAGGAACTTGAAACTCTCAACACGATGCACTACAGTCCTGTGGATGTTAATGGGGACCTGTTCGGCCCGCCTTTTCCTGTAGTCCACGATCAGCTCCTTTGTCTTGCTCACATTGATGGAGAGATTTTTGTCCTGGCACCACACTGCCAGTTCTCTGACCTCCGCCCTATAGGCCTATGAATGGGTTTGACAGGCTTGTCTTTAACTGTCAGGCTGGATCGTATTGTTGAAAAGGAAGAAGGCATCTCAGCCTCTCAGTTTAGTCAAGGCAGCCATTTTGTGAATTTTTGGTGGCTAAATTGGTAAAAGTTTTGCGTTAGCAACTCCAAGGATGTGGGTTCGATATCCCACATTGATCACATACCCATACTAATAATGAATACGTCCACTGTACTTTAAGTTCCTCTGGATAAAACTGTCTGTTTACTTGTCTGGCAGGCATACCCAGTGCTGTGCCCTTCAAATGTGAGCTCAGGGCCATATAATCCAACCCAGCGTGTGGTTAACTGTTGTGATTGACAGACTGTTTCCTCTTTTAGTCAAATATGCAGAAATAGATTACATAAATTTGCCCAAACAGATTGGATAATTATTATCTTAATTGACAGAAAATAACTATTTACATTCGCTAATGGTTTAAAAAAAATATATTATAATAATAATTTACGACTGTGTAAACTCACTTTGGCTCCCTGAATATGGAGGAATCTCTCCACAAACTTAATTCTACTTTAAGATGTATCCTCTCTTCTTCTCTCCTCTCCTCTTCTCTCCTCTCCTCTCTTCTTCTCTCCTCTCCCTCTTCTCTCCTCTCCTCTTCTCTCCTCTACTCTCCTCTCTTCTTCTCTCCTCTCCCTCTCCTCTCCTCTCCTCTCCTCTCCTCTCCTCTCCTCTCCTCTCCTCTCCTCTCCTCTCCTCTTCTCTTCTCTTCTCTTCTCTCCTCTACTCTCCTCTCTTCTTCTCTCCTCTCTTCTTCTCTCCTCTCGTCTTTTCTCCTCTACTCTCTTCTTCTCTCCTCTTCTCTTACTTCTCTCCTCTCCTCTCCTCTACTGTCTTCTCTTCTCTCTACTTCACTACTCTTCTCTTCTTTTCTCTCCTTTCTTCTTCTCTCCTCTCATCTCCTCTCTTCTTCTCTCCTCTTTTCTTCTATTCTTCTCCCCTCTCTTCGTCTCTCCTCTCCTCTCGTCTTCTCTCCTCTCCTCTCTGCTTCTCTCCTCTTCTCTTTCTTCTCTCCTCTCCTCTCTTCTCTCCTCTCCTCTCTTCTCTCTTCTTCTCTCCTCTTCTCTTATTTTCTCTCCTTTCGTCTTCTCTCCTCTCCTCTCTTCTTCTCTCCTCTTTTCTTCTCTTCTCTCATCTCCTCTCTTCTTCCCTTTCCTTTTCTTCTCTCCCCTCTTCTTCTCTTCTCTCCTCTTCTCTCCTCTCTTCTTCTCTTCTCTTCGCTCTTCTTCTCTCCTCTCCACTCCTCTCTTCTTCTCTTCTCTCCTCTCTTCTTCTCTCCTCTTATTTTCCTCTTTTCTTTTCTCCTCTTCTCTCCTCTCTTCCTCTCTCCTCTCTTCTCTCATCTTCTCTCTTCTCTCTTCTTCTCTTCTCTCCTCTTCTCTTCTCTCCTCTCTTCTTCTCTTCTCTTCGCTCTTCTTCTCTCCTCTCCACTCCTCTCTTCTTCTCTTCTCTCCTCTCTTCTGTCCTCCTCTCTTCTCTCCTCTCTTCCTCTCTCCTCTCCTGTCTTCTTCTCTTCTCTCCTCTTCTCTCTTCTCTCCTCTTCTCTCCTCTTTTCTTCTATTTTCTTCCCTCCTCTCCACCTTTCTTCTCTTCTTCTATCCTCTCTTTTCTTCTCTCCTCTCTTCTTCTCTTCTCTCCTCTCCCCTCCACTCTTCTTCTCTTCACTCCTCTCCTCTCCTTCTCTTCTCTCCGCTCTTCTTTTCTTCTCTCCGCTCTTACTTCTCTCCTCTCCTCTACTGTCTTCTCTTCTCTCTTCTTCTCTACTCTTCTCTTCTTTTCTCTCCTTTCTTCTTCTCTCCTCTCATCTCCTCTCTTCTTCCATTTTATTTTCTTCTCTTCTCTCTTCTTCTCTTCTCTCCTCTCTTCTTCTCATCTCTTCGCTCTTCTTCTCTCCTCTTCTCTCCTCTCTTCTTCTCTCCTCTTTTCCTCTCTTCTTCTCCCCTCTCTTCTTCTCTCCTCTCCTCTCGTCTTCTCTCCTCTCCTCTTCTCTTCTTTTCTCTCCTTTCGTCTTCTCTCCTCTTCTCTTTCTTCTCTCCTCTCCTCTCTTCTCTCTTCTTCTCTCCTCTTCTCTTCTTTTCTCTCCTTTCGTCTTCTCTCCTCTCCTCTCTTCTTCTCTCCTCTTTTCTTCTCTTCTCTCATCTCATCTCTTCTTCCCTTTTCTTTTCTTCTCTCCCCTCTTCTTCTCTTCTCTCCTCTTCTCTCCTCTTCTCTCTTCTTCTCTTCTCTCCTCTTCTCTCCTCTTCTCTCTTCTTCTCTTCTCTCTTCTTCTCTTCTCTCCTCTCTTCTTCTCTTCTCTTCGCTCTTCTTCTCTCCTCTCCACTCCTCTCTTCTTCTCTTCTCTCCTCTCTTCTTCTCTCCTCTCTTCTGTCCTCCTCTCTTCTCTTCTTCTCTCCTCTTATTTTCCTCTTTTCTTTTCTCCTCTTCTCTCCTCTCTTCCTCTCTCCTCTCCTCTCTTCTCTCATCTACTCTCTTCTCTCTTCTTCTCTTCTCTCCTCTTCTCTTCTCTCCTCTCTTCTTCTCTTCTCTTCGCTCTTCTTCTCTCCTCTCCACTCCTCTCTTCTTCTCTTCTCTCCTCTCTTCTTCTCTCCTCTCTTCTGTCCTCCTCTCTGCTCTTCTTCTCTCCTATTATTTTCCTCTTTTCTTTTCTCCTCTTCTCTCCTCTCTTCCTCTCTCCTCTCCTGTCTTCTTCTCTTCTCTCCTCTTCTCTCTTCTCTCCTCTTCTCTCCTCTTTTCTTCTATTTTCTTCCCTCCTCTCCACCTTCTCTTCTTCTATCCTCTCTTTTCTTCTCTCCTCTCTTCTTCTCTTCTCTCCTCTCCCCTCCTCTCTTCTTCTCTTCTCTCCTCTCCTCTCCTTCTCTTCTCTCCGCTCTTCTTTTCTTCTCTCCGCTCTTCTTCTCTCCTCTCTTCTCCTCTTCTCTCCTCACTTCTTCTCTTCTCTCCTCTCGTCTCTTCTTCTCTCCTCTCTTCTTCTCTCCTCTCTTCTCCTCTCTCCTCTCCTCTTTTCTTCTCTCCCCTCTTCTCTCTTCTTCTCTCTCTTCTCCCCTTCACACCTCTCTTCTTCTCTCCTCTCCTCTCTTCTTCCCTCCTCTTTTCTTTTCTCCTCTCCTCTCTTCTCTCCTCTCTTGTTCTCTCCTCTCCTCTCTTCTCTCCTCTCTTCTTCTCTTCTCTCCTCTCTTCTTCTCTCCTCTCCTCTCTTCTTCCCTCCTCTTTTCTTTTCTCCTCTCCTCTCTTCTCTCCTCTCTTGTTCTCTCCTCTCCTCTCTTCTCTCCTCTCTTCTTCTCTTCTCTCCTCACTTCTTCTCTCCTCTTTTCTTTTCATCTCTCATGTCCTCTCTTTTTCTCCTCTTCTCCTCTTTACTTCTCTTCTTCTCTCCTATCCTTCTCTCCTCTCTTCTTCTCTCCTCTTTTCTTCTCTCATCTTTTCTCCTCTTCTCTCTACTTTTCTCTTCTTCACTCCTTTCTTCTCTCCTCTCTTCTTCTCTCCTTCTCTTCTCTTTTCTTCTCTTCTCCTCTCCTCTCTATTTCAAATGTCAAATGAAACACCAAATGAAACAAAAGTAGTATGACAGCTTCACAGATTAATAAAAACATGACAGGTGATCATTGTAAATCTACAATAGAGTTTGTTCAATGTCTTACCACTACAGCCATACAGTAAAGGCAATCGTTCAACCCATTTGTGTTTTTATATATCCAATAAGAACTTTTTTTTTTTTTCAGAAGTGATACCTTGAATAAGGAAGAAGTTTTTTTCAACCCCCTGTACAGCAGTGTCTGGCACCATTCCGTCATAATCACCCAATAATCCCCAAAAAGCTGCTCTGTGGAAGATGATGATTAAACCTGACAAGTAGAATGAGTCGATATGACCTCAACACCTGGTTTAGAAAGGACAAGAGCACGCAATGTTCTGCAGCCAAACTACTGTACGGTATGGTACACTGCCAGGTAGGGTACAGTGTGTGTGTGTGTGTGTGTGTGTGTGTGTGTGTGTGTGTGTGTGTGTGTGTGTGTGTGTGTGTGTGTGTGTGTGTGTGTGTGTGTGTGTGTGTGTGTGTGTGTGTGTGTGTGTGTGTGTGTGTGTGTGTGTGTGTGTGTGTGTGTGTGTGTGTGTGTGTGTGTGCGTGCGTGCGCGTGCGTGTGTGTGTGCATGCGCTTTTGTTCACAAAAAGGAGATACCCCTCCATGGATCTATTTCCCTCCTGTCCCTCTAAAGCAGTATGGGCTGTAACCACAGCTACGACAGGTGCTGTCACAGCAGGAAAATGATCCTGCAGCAACAGGAAATGTGAATTATTACGTGAATAATAATTAATGGACATTTTTGAAGTGGTTGATGCATTTTTTGTTAGGAAAAATCAAGGCCTAGATGAAGTCGCTCTGGATAAGAGCGTCTGCTAAATGACTTAAATGTAATGTAAATGTAAATCAGACCAAGCAACATGGCTGATGTTTTGACGGTCAAATCAGTGTGCAGCTGCTCTTGTGATCATCGTGACAAAGCCACGCCCCTCTCAGCCACATTTGGAGTTCAGAACAACAAAGGGCTATATAGAAATAACGACACTCAAAATGAAAAATCATTAATTGAAATAATGAGGATTTCAATCAGCCTAGTCGAGGTGCAGATTACCTATCAAATTCCAGTGTTACAAATTGTAAACAAGGCTGTGGGGGATTTCTCTTAATGCGACTCCATGCAGCCAATGGCAATGTCTGCTTTAGGTATGATGTCAGGAGCCGCTTGTAGATTTGACAGTTGTAAAACAGTTCCAGCTCCAACACTTCCGGTATTCAGATGTCAGCTGAAGCGGATCTGGTTGAATAGATCCCCAAGTCTGACATTTTACAGTGGGAAAACAAATGAGAAGCCCTTTCAAACCTCAAATACACTACAAGCGTTTCCTGCAAAACTGGTTTACTGTGTAGTGGCTGGTGCTGGTGTACTGTGTAGTGGCTGGTGGTGGTATACTGTGTAGTGGCTGGTGCTGGTGTACTGTGTAGTGGCTGGTGGTGGTATACTGTGTAGTGGCTGGTGCTGGTGTACTGTGTAGTGGCTGGTGGTGGTATACTGTGTAGTGGCTGGTGGTGGTGTACTGTGTAGTGGCTGGTGGTGGTGTACTGTGTAGTGGCTGGTGGTGGTATACTGTGTAGTGGCTGGTGGTGGTGTACTGTGTAGTGGCTGGTGGTGGTGTACTGTGTAGTGGCTGGTGGTGGTGTACTGTGTAGTGGCTGGTGGTGGTGTACTGTGTAGTGGCTGGTGGTGGTGTACTGTGTAGTGGCTGGTGGTGTACTGCGTAGTGGCTGGTGGTGTACTGTGTAGTGGCTGGTGGTGGTGTACTGTATAGTGGCTGGTGGTGGAATACTGTGTAGTGGCTGGTGGTGGTGTACTGTGTAGTGGCTGGTGGTGGTGTACTGTGTTGTGGATGGTGGTGGTGTACTGTGTAGTGGCTGGTGGTGGTGTACTGTGTAGTGGCTGGTGGTGTACTGCGTAGTGTCTGGTGGTGTACTGTGTAGTGGCTGGTGGTGGTGTACTGTATAGTGGCTGGTGGTGGAATACTGTGTAGTGGCTGGTGGTGGTGTACTGTGTAGTGGCTGGTGGTGGTGTACTGTGTAGTGGCTGGTGGTGGTGTACTGTGTAGTGGCTGGTGGTGTACTGCGTAGTGGCTGGTGGTGTACTGTGTAGTGGCTGGTGGTGGTGTACTGTATAGTGGCTGGTGGTGGAATACTGTGTAGTGGCTGGTGGTGGTGTACTGTGTAGTGGCTGGTGGTGGAATACTGTGTAGTGGCTGGTGGTGGTGTACTGTGTAGTGGCTGGTGGTGTACTGTGTAGTGGCTGGTGGTGGTGTACTGTGTAGTGGCTGGTGGTGGTGTACTGTATAGTGGCTGGTGGTGGTGTACTGTATAGTGGCTGGTGGTGGAATACTGTGTAGTGGCTGGTGGTGGTGTACTGTGTAGTGGCTGGTGGTGGTGTACTGTATAGTGGCTGGTGGTGGAATACTGTGTAGTGGCTGGTGGTGTACTGCGTAGTGGCTGGTGGTGTACTGTGTAGTGGCTGGTGGGGGTGTACTGTATAGTGGCTGGTGGTGGAATACTGTGTAGTGGCTGGTGGTGGTGTACTGTGTAGCGGCTGGTGGGGGTGTACTGTGTAGCGGCTGGTGGTGGTGTACAGTGTAGTGGCTGGTGGTGTACTGTGTAGTGGCTGGTGGTGGTGTACTGTGTAGCGGCTGGTGGTGGTGTACAGTGTAGTGGCTGGTGGTGGTGTACTGTGTAGTGGCTGGTGGTGGTGTACTGTGTAGTGGCTGGTGGTGGTGTACTGTGTAGTGGCTGGTGGTGGTGTACTGTGTAGTGGCTGGTGTACTGTATAGTGGCTGGTGTACTGTGTAGTGGCTGGTGGTGGTGTACTGTGTAGTGGCTGGTGTACTGTGTAGTGGCTGGTGTACTGTATAGTGGCTGGTGTACTGTGTAGTGGCTGGTGGTGGTGTACTGTGTAGTGGCTGGTGGTGGTGTACTGTGTAGTGGCTGGTTTACTGTGTAGTGGCTGGTGGTAGTGTACTGTGTAGTGGCTGGTGGTGGTGTACTGTGTAGTGGCTGGTGGTGGTGTACTGTGTAGTGGCTGGTGGTGGTGTACTGTGTAGTGGCTGGCGTACTGTGTAGTAGCTGGTGTACTGTGTAGTGGCTGGTGTACTGTGTAGTGGCTGGTGGTGGTGTACTGTGTATTGGCTGGTGGTGGTGTACTGTGTAGTGGTGGTGTACTGTGTAGTGGCTGGTGGTGGTGTACTGTGTAGTGGCTGGTGGTGGTGTACTGTGTAGTGGCTGGTGGTGGTGTACTGTGTAGTGGCTGGTGTACTGTGTAGTGGCTGGTGTACTGTGTAGTGGCTGGTGGTGGTGTACTGTGTAGTGGCCTGTGGTGGTGTACTGTGTAGTGGCTGGTGATGTACTGTGTAGTGGCTGGTGTTGGTGTACTGTGTAGTGGCTGGTGGTGGTGTACTGTGTAGTGGCTGGTGATGTACTGTGTAGTGGTTGGTGGTGTTGTAGTGTGTAGTGGTTGGTGGTTGTGTACTGTGTAGTGGCTGGTAGTGGTGTTCTGTGTAGTGGCTGATGGTGGTGTACTGTGTTGTGGCTGGTGGTGTACTGTGTACTGGCTGTTAGTGTACTGTGTAGTGGCTGGTGATAGTGTACTGTGTAGTGGCTGATGGTGATGTACTGTGTAGTGGCTGGTGGTGGTGTACTGTGTAGTGGCTGGTGGTGGTGTACTGTGTAGTGGCTGCTGGTGGTGTAATGTTTAGTGGCTGGTGGTGGTGTACTGTGTAGTGGCTGGTGGTGGTGTACTGTGTAGTGGTTGGTGGTGGTGTACTGTGTAGTGGCTGGTGGTGTACTGTGTAGTGGCTGGTGGTGTACTGTGTAGCGGTTGGTGGTGGTGTACTGTGTAGTGGTTGGTGGTGGTGTACTGTGTAGTGGTTGGTGGTGGTGTACTGTGTAGTGGCTGGTGGTGGTGTACTGTGTAGTGGCTGGTGGTGGTGTACTGTGTTGTGGCTGGTGATGTACTGGGTAGTGGCTGGTGGTGGTGTACTGTGTAGTGGCTGGTGGTGGTGTACTGTGTAGTGGTTGGTGGTGGTGTACTGTGTAGTGGCTGGTGGTTTACTGTGTAGTGGCTGGTGGTGGTGTACTGTGTAGTGGCTGGTGGTGGTGTACTGTGTCGTGGCTGGTGGTGGTGTACTGTGTAGTGGTTGGTGGTGGTGTACTGTGTAGTGGTTGGTGGTGGTGTACTGTGTAGTGGCTGGTGGTGGTGTACTGTGTAGTGGCTGGTGGTGGTGTACTGTGTAGTGGCTGGTGGTGTACTGTGTCGTGGCTGGTGGTGTACTGTGTAATGGCTGGTGGTGTACTGCGTAGTGGCTGGTGGTGTACTGTTTAGTGGCTGGTGGTGGTATACTGTGTAGCGGCTGGTGATGCACTGTGTAGTGGCTGGTGGTGTACTGTGTATTGGCTGGTGATGTACTGTGTAGTGGCTGGTTTTGGTGTACTGTGTAGTGGCTGGTGGTGGTGTACTGTGTAGTGGCTGGTGGTGGAATACTGTGTAGTGGCTGGTGGTGGTGTACTGTGTAGCGGCTGGTGGTGGTGTACTGTGTAGCGGCTGGTGGTGGTGTACAGTGTAGTGGCTGGTGGTGGTGTACTGTGTAGTGGCTGGTGGTGGTGTACTGTGTAGTGGCTGGTGGTGGTGTACTGTGTAGTGGCTGGTGGTGGTGTACTGTGTAGTGGCTGGTGTACTGTATAGTGGCTGGTGTACTGTGTAGTGGCTGGTGGTGGTGTACTGTGTAGTGGCTGGTGTACTGTGTAGTGGCTGGTGTACTGTATAGTGGCTGGTGTGGTGTGTGTAGTGGCTGGTGGTGGTGTACTGTGTAGTGGCTGGTGGTGGTGTACTGTGTAGTGGCTGGTGGTAGTGTACTGTGTAGTGGCTGGTGGTGGTGTACTGTGTAGTGGCTGGTGGTGGTGTACTGTGTAGTGGCTGGTGGTGGTGTACTGTGTAGTGGCTGGCGTACTGTGTAGTAGCTGGTGTACTGTGTAGTGGCTGGTGTACTGTGTAGTGGCTGGTGGTGGTGTACTGTGTATTGGCTGGTGGTGGTGTACTGTGTAGTGGCTGGTGTACTGTGTAGTGGCTGGTGGTGGTGTACTGTGTAGTGGCTGGTGGTGGTGTACTGTGTAGTGGCTGGTGGTGGTGTACTGTGTAGTGGCTGGTGTACTGTGTAGTGGTAGTGGCTGGTGTACTGTGTAGTGGCTGGTGGTGGTGTACTGTGTAGTGGCTGGTGGTGGTGTACTGTGTAGTGGCTGGTGGTGGTGTACTGTGTACTGGCTGGTAGTGTACTGTGTAGTGGCTGGTGGTGGTGTACTGTGTTGTGGCTGGTGATGTACTGTGTAGTGGCGGTGTTGGTGTACTGTGTAGTGGCTGGTGGTGGTGTACTGTGTAGTGGCTGGTGATGTACTGTGTAGTGGTTGGTGGTGTTGTAGTGTGTAGTGGTTGGTGGTTGTGTACTGTGTAGTGGCTGGTAGTGGTGTTCTGTGTAGTGGCTGATGGTGGTGTACTGTGTTGTGGCTGGTGGTGTACTGTGTACTGGCTGGTAGTGTACTGTGTAGTGGCTGGTGATAGTGTACTGTGTAGTGGCTGATGGTGATGTACTGTGTAGTGGCTGGTGGTGGTGTACTGTGTAGTGGCTGGTGGTGGTGTACTGTGTAGTGGCTGCTGGTGGTGTAATGTTTAGTGGCTGGTGGTGGTGTACTGTGTAGTGGTTGGTGGTGGTGTACTGTGTAGTGGCTGGTGGTGGTGTACTGTGTAGTGGCTGGTGGTGTACTGTGTCGTGGCTGGTGGTGTACTGTGTAATGGCTGGTGGTGTACTGCGTAGTGGCTGGTGGTGTACTGTTTAGTGGCTGGTGGTGGTATACTGTGTAGCGGCTGGTGATGCACTGTGTAGTGGCTGGTGGTGTACTGTGTATTGGCTGGTGATGTACTGTGTAGTGGCTGGTTTTGGTGTACTGTGTAGTGGCTGGTGGTGGTGTACTGTGTAGTGGCTGGTGGTGGAATACTGTGTAGTGGCTGGTGGTGGTGTACTGTGTAGCGGCTGGTGGTGGTGTACTGTGTAGCGGCTGGTGGTGGTGTACAGTGTAGTGGCTGGTGGTGGTGTACTGTGTAGTGGCTGGTGGTGGTGTACTGTGTAGTGGCTGGTGGTGGTGTACTGTGTAGTGGCTGGTGGTGGTGTACTGTATACTGTGGCTGGTGTACTGTGTAGTGGCTGGTGGTGGTGTACTGTGTAGTGGCTGGTGTACTGTGTAGTGGCTGGTGTACTGTATAGTGGCTGGTGTACTGTGTAGTGGCTGGTGGTGGTGTACTGTGTAGTGGCTGGTGGTGGTGTACTGTGTAGTGGCTGGTGGTAGTGTACTGTGTAGTGGCTGGTGGTGGTGTACTGTGTAGTGGCTGGTGGTGGTGTACTGTGTAGTGGCTGGTGGTGGTGTACTGTGTAGTGGCTGGCGTACTGTGTAGTAGCTGGTGTACTGTGTAGTGGCTGGTGTACTGTGTAGTGGCTGGTGGTGGTGTACTGTGTATTGGCTGGTGGTGGTGTACTGTGTAGTGGCTGGTGTACTGTGTAGTGGCTGGTGGTGGTGTACTGTGTAGTGGCTGGTGGTGGTGTACTGTGTAGTGGCTGGTGGTGGTGTACTGTGTAGTGGCTGGTGTACTGTGTAGTGGCTGGTGTACTGTGTAGTGGCTGGTGGTGGTGTACTGTGTAGTGGCTGGTGGTGGTGTACTGTGTAGTGGCTGGTGGTGGTGTACTGTGTACTGGCTGGTAGTGTACTGTGTAGTGGCTGGTGGTGGTGTACTGTGTTGTGGCTGGTGATGTACTGTGTAGTGGCCGGTGTTGGTGTACTGTGTAGTGGCTGGTGGTGATGTACTGTGTAGTGGCTGGTGATGTACTGTGTAGTGGTTGGTGGTGTTGTAGTGTGTAGTGGTTGGTGGTTGTGTACTGTGTAGTGGCTGGTAGTGGTGTTCTGTGTAGTGGCTGATGGTGGTGTACTGTGTTGTGGCTGGTGGTGTACTGTGTACTGGCTGGTAGTGTACTGTGTAGTGGCTGGTGATAGTGTACTGTGTAGTGGCTGATGGTGATGTACTGTGTAGTGGCTGGTGGTGGTGTACTGTGTAGTGGCTGGTGGTGGTGTACTGTGTAGTGGCTGCTGGTGGTGTAATGTTTAGTGGCTGGTGGTGGTGTACTGTGTAGTGGTTGGTGGTGGTGTACTGTGTAGTGGCTGGTGGTGGTGTACTGTGTAGTGGCTGGTGGTGTACTGTGTCGTGGCTGGTGGTGTACTGTGTAATGGCTGGTAGTGTACTGCGTAGTGGCTGGTGGTGTACTGTTTAGTGGCTGGTGGTGGTATACTGTGTAGCGGCTGGTGATGCACTGTGTAGTGGCTGGTGGTGTACTGTGTATTGGCTGGTGATGTACTGTGTAGTGGCTGGTTTTGGTGTACTGTGTAGTGGCTGGTGGTGGTGTACTGTGTAGTGGCTGGTGGTGGAATACTGTGTAGTGGCTGGTGGTGGTGTACTGTGTAGCGGCTGGTGGTGGTGTACTGTGTAGCGGCTGGTGGTGGTGTACAGTGTAGTGGCTGGTGGTGGTGTACTGTGTAGTGGCTGGTGGTGGTGTACTGTGTAGTGGCTGGTGGTGGTGTACTGTGTAGTGGCTGGTGGTGGTGTACTGTATAGTGGCTGGTGTACTGTGTAGTGGCTGGTGGTGGTGTACTGTGTAGTGGCTGGTGTACTGTGTAGTGGCTGGTGTACTGTATAGTGGCTGGTGTACTGTGTAGTGGCTGGTGGTGGTGTACTGTGTAGTGGCTGGTGGTGGTGTACTGTGTAGTGGCTGGTGGTAGTGTACTGTGTAGTGGCTGGTGGTGGTGTACTGTGTAGTGGCTGGTGGTGGTGTACTGTGTAGTGGCTGGTGGTGGTGTACTGTGTAGTGGCTGGCGTACTGTGTAGTAGCTGGTGTACTGTGTAGTGGCTGGTGTACTGTGTAGTGGCTGGTGGTGGTGTACTGTGTATTGGCTGGTGGTGGTGTACTGTGTAGTGGCTGGTGTACTGTGTAGTGGCTGGTGGTGGTGTACTGTGTAGTGGCTGGTGGTGGTGTACTGTGTAGTGGCTGGTGGTGGTGTACTGTGTAGTGGCTGGTGTACTGTGTAGTGGCTGGTGTACTGTGTAGTGGCTGGTGGTGGTGTACTGTGTAGTGGCTGGTGGTGGTGTACTGTGTTGTGGCTGGTGATGTACTGTGTAGTGGCCGGTGTTGGTGTACTGTGTAGTGGCTGGTGGTGGTGTACTGTGTAGTGGCTGGTGATGTACTGTGTAGTGGTTGGTGGTGTTGTAGTGTGTAGTGGTTGGTGGTTGTGTACTGTGTAGTGGCTGGTAGTGGTGTTCTGTGTAGTGGCTGATGGTGGTGTACTGTGTTGTGGCTGGTGGTGTACTGTGTACTGGCTGGTAGTGTACTGTGTAGTGGCTGGTGATAGTGTACTGTGTAGTGGCTGATGGTGATGTACTGTGTAGTGGCTGGTGGTGGTGTACTGTGTAGTGGCTGGTGGTGGTGTACTGTGTAGTGGCTGCTGGTGGTGTAATGTTTAGTGGCTGGTGGTGGTGTACTGTGTAGTGGTTGGTGGTGGTGTACTGTGTAGTGGTTGGTGGTGGTGTACTGTGTAGTGGCTGGTGGTGTACTGTGTAGTGGCTGGTGGTGTACTGTGTAGCGGTTGGTGGTGGTGTACTGTGTAGTGGTTGGTGGTGGTGTACTGTGTAGTGGTTGGTGGTGGTGTACTGTGTAGTGGCTGGTGGTGGTGTACTGTGTAGTGGCTGGTGGTGGTGTACTGTGTTGTGGATGGTGATGTACTGTGTAGTGGCTGGTGGTGGTGTACTGTGTAGTGGCTGGTGGTGGTGTACTGTGTAGTGGTTGGTGGTGGTGTACTGTGTAGTGGCTGGTGGTGTACTGTGTAGTGGCTGGTGGTGGTGTACTGTGTAGTGGCTGGTGGTGGTGTACTGTGTCGTGGCTGGTGGTGGTGTACTGTGTAGTGGTTGGTGGTGGTGTACTGTGTAGTGGTTGGTGGTGGTGTACTGTGTAGTGGCTGGTGGTGGTGTACTGTGTAGTGGCTGGTGGTGGTGTACTGTGTAGTGGCTGGTGGTGGTGTACTGTGTAGTGGCTGGTGGTGTACTGTGTAGTGACTGGTGGTGTACTATGTAATGGCTGGTGGTGTACTGCGTAGTGGCTGGTGGTGTACTGTTTAGTGGCTGGTGGCGGTATACTGTGTAGCGGCTGGTGATGCACTGTGTAGTGGCTGGTGGTGTACTGTGTATTGGCTGGTGATGTACTGTGTAGTGGCTGGTTTTGGTGTACTGTGTAGTGGCTGGTGGTGGTGTACTGTGTAGTGGCTGGTGGTGGTATACTGTGTAGTGGCTGGTGGTGGTGTACTGTGTAGTGGCTGGTGGTGGTGTACTGTGTAGTGGCTGGTTTTGGTGTACTGTGTCGTGGCTGGTGGTGGTGTACTGTGTAGTGGCTGGTGGTGGTGTACTGTGTAGTGGCTGGCGTACTGTGTAGTAGCTGGTGTACTGTGTAGTGACTGGTGGTGTACTGTGTAATGGCTGGTGGTGTACTGCGTAGTGGCTGGTGGTGTACTGTATAGTGGCTGGTGTACTGTATAGTGGCTGGTGTACTGTGTAGTGGCTGGTGGTGGTGTACTGTGTAGTGGCTGGTGGTGGTGTACTGTGTAGTGGCTGGTGGTAGTGTACTGTGTAGTGGCTGGTGGTGGTGTACTGTGTAGTGGCTGGTGGTGGTGTACTGTGTAGTGGCTGGTGGTGGTGTACTGTGTAGTGGCTGGCGTACTGTGTAGTAGCTGGTGTACTGTGTAGTGGCTGGTGTACTGTGTAGTGGCTGGTGGTGGTGTACTGTGTATTGGCTGGTGGTGGTGTACTGTGTAGTGGCTGGTGTACTGTGTAGTGGCTGGTGGTGGTGTACTGTGTAGTGGCTGGTGGTGGTGTACTGTGTAGTGGCTGGTGTACTGTGTAGTGGCTGGTGTACTGTGTAGTGGCTGGTGGTGGTGTACTGTGTAGTGGCTGGTGGTGGTGTACTGTGTAGTGGTTGGTGGTGTTGTAGTGTGTAGTGGTTGGTGGTTGTGTACTGTGTAGTGGCTGGTAGTGGTGTTCTGTGTAGTGGCTGATGGTGGTGTACTGTGTTGTGGCTGGTGGTGTACTGTGTACTGGCTGGTAGTGTACTGTGTAGTGGCTGGTGATAGTGTACTGTGTAGTGGCTGATGGTGATGTACTGTGTAGTGGCTGGTGGTGGTGTACTGTGTAGTGGCTGGTGGTGGTGTACTGTGTAGTGGCTGCTGGTGGTGTAATGTTTAGTGGCTGGTGGTGGTGTACTGTGTAGTGGTTGGTGGTGGTGTACTGTGTAGTGGCTGGTGGTGGTGTACTGTGTAGTGGCTGGTGGTGTACTGTGTCGTGGCTGGTGGTGTACTGTGTAATGGCTGGTGGTGTACTGCGTAGTGGCTGGTGGTGTACTGTTTAGTGGCTGGTGGTGGTATACTGTGTAGCGGCTGGTGATGCACTGTGTAGTGGCTGGTGGTGTACTGTGTATTGGCTGGTGATGTACTGTGTAGTGGCTGGTGGTGGTGTACTGTGTAGTGGCTGGTGGTGGTGTACTGTGTAGTGGCTGGTGGTGGAATACTGTGTAGTGGCTGGTGGTGGTGTACTGTGTAGCGGCTGGTGGTGGTGTACTGTGTAGCGGCTGGTGGTGGTGTACAGTGTAGTGGCTGGTGGTGGTGTACTGTGTAGTGGCTGGTGGTGGTGTACTGTGTAGTGGCTGGTGGTGGTGTACTGTGTAGTGGCTGGTGGTGGTGTACTGTATAGTGGCTGGTGTACTGTGTAGTGGCTGGTGGTGGTGTACTGTGTAGTGGCTGGTGTACTGTGTAGTGGCTGGTGTACTGTATAGTGGCTGGTGTACTGTGTAGTGGCTGGTGGTGGTGTACTGTGTAGTGGCTGGTGGTGGTGTACTGTGTAGTGGCTGGTGGTAGTGTACTGTGTAGTGGCTGGTGGTGGTGTACTGTGTAGTGGCTGGTGGTGGTGTACTGTGTAGTGGCTGGTGGTGGTGTACTGTGTAGTGGCTGGCGTACTGTGTAGTAGCTGGTGTACTGTGTAGTGGCTGGTGTACTGTGTAGTGGCTGGTGGTGGTGTACTGTGTATTGGCTGGTGGTGGTGTACTGTGTAGTGGCTGGTGTACTGTGTAGTGGCTGGTGGTGGTGTACTGTGTAGTGGCTGGTGGTGGTGTACTGTGTAGTGGCTGGTGGTGGTGTACTGTGTAGTGGCTGGTGTACTGTGTAGTGGCTGGTGTACTGTGTAGTGGCTGGTGGTGGTGTACTGTGTAGTGGCTGGTGGTGGTGTACTGTGTAGTGGCTGGTGGTGGTGTACTGTGTACTGGCTGGTAGTGTACTGTGTAGTGGCTGGTGGTGGTGTACTGTGTTGTGGCTGGTGATGTACTGTGTAGTGGCCGGTGTTGGTGTACTGTGTAGTGGCTGGTGGTGGTGTACTGTGTAGTGGCTGGTGATGTACTGTGTAGTGGTTGGTGGTGTTGTAGTGTGTAGTGGTTGGTGGTTGTGTACTGTGTAGTGGCTGGTAGTGGTGTTCTGTGTAGTGGCTGATGGTGGTGTACTGTGTTGTGGCTGGTGGTGTACTGTGTACTGGCTGGTAGTGTACTGTGTAGCGGCTGGTGATAGTGTACTGTGTAGTGGCTGATGGTGATGTACTGTGTAGTGGCTGGTGGTGGTGTACTGTGTAGTGGCTGGTGGTGGTGTACTGTGTAGTGGCTGCTGGTGGTGTAATGTTTAGTGGCTGGTGGTGGTGTACTGTGTAGTGGTTGGTGGTGGTGTACTGTGTAGTGGTTGGTGGTGGTGTACTGTGTAGTGGCTGGTGGTGTACTGTGTAGCGGTTGGTGGTGGTGTACTGTGTAGTGGTTGGTGGTGGTGTACTGTGTAGTGGTTGGTGGTGGTGTACTGTGTAGTGGCTGGTGGTGGTGTACTGTGTAGTGGCTGGTGGTGGTGTACTGTGTTGTGGATGGTGATGTACTGTGTAGTGGCTGGTGGTGGTGTACTGTGTAGTGGCTGGTGGTGGTGTACTGTGTAGTGGTTGGTGGTGGTGTACTGTGTAGTGGCTGGTGGTGTACTGTGTAGTGGCTGGTGGTGTACTGTGTAGTGGCTGGTGGTGGTGTACTGTGTCGTGGCTGGTGGTGGTGTACTGTGTCGTGGCTGGTGGTGGTGTACTGTGTAGTGGTTGGTGGTGGTGTACTGTGTAGTGGTTGGTGGTGGTGTACTGTGTAGTGGCTGGTGGTGGTGTACTGTGTAGTGGCTGGTGGTGGTGTACTGTGTAGTGGCTGGTGGTGGTGTACTGTGTAGTGGCTGGTGGTGTACTGTGTAGTGACTGGTGGTGTACTGTGTAATGGCTGGTGGTGTACTGCGTAGTGGCTGGTGGTGTACTGTTTAGTGGCTGGTGGTGGTATACTGTGTAGCGGCTGGTGATGCACTGTGTAGTGGCTGGTGGTGTACTGTGTATTGGCTGGTGATGTACTGTGTAGTGGCTGGTTTTGGTGTACTGTGTAGTGGCTGGTGGTGGTGTACTGTGTAGTGGCTGGTGGTGGTATACTGTGTAGTGGCTGGTGGTGGTGTACTGTGTAGTGGCTGGTGGTGGTGTACTGTGTAGTGGCTGGTTTTGGTGTACTGTGTCGTGGCTGGTGGTGGTGTACTGTGTAGTGGCTGGTGGTGGTGTACTGTGTAGTGGCTGGTGATGTACTGTGTAGTGGCCGGTGTTGGTGTACTGTGTAGTGGCTGGTGGTGGTGTACTGTGTAGTGGCTGGTGATGTACTGTGTAGTGGTTGGTGGTGTTGTAGTGTGTAGTGGTTGGTGGTTGTGTACTGTGTAGTGGCTGGTAGTGGTGTTCTGTGTAGTGGCTGATGGTGGTGTACTGTGTTGTGGCTGGTGGTGTACTGTGTACTGGCTGGTAGTGTACTGTGTAGTGGCTGGTGATAGTGTACTGTGTAGTGGCTGATGGTGATGTACTGTGTAGTGGCTGGTGGTGGTGTACTGTGTAGTGGCTGGTGGTGGTGTACTGTGTAGTGGCAGCTGGTGGTGTAATGTTTAGTGGCTGGTGGTGGTGTACTGTGTAGTGGTTGGTGGTGGTGTACTGTGTAGTGGTTGGTGGTGGTGTACTGTGTAGTGGCTGGTGGTGTACTGTGTAGTGGCTGGTGGTGTACTGTGTAGCGGTTGGTGGTGGTGTACTGTGTAGTGGTTGGTGGTGGTGTACTGTGTAGTGGTTGGTGGTGGTGTACTGTGTAGTGGCTGGTGGTGGTGTACTGTGTAGTGGCTGGTGGTGGTGTACTGTGTTGTGGATGGTGATGTACTGTGTAGTGGCTGGTGGTGGTGTACTGTGTAGTGGCTGGTGGTGGTGTACTGTGTAGTGGTTGGTGGTGGTGTACTGTGTAGTGGCTGGTGGTGTACTGTGTAGTGGCTGGTGGTGGTGTACTGTGTAGTGGCTGGTGGTGGTGTACTGTGTCGTGGCTGGTGGTGGTGTACTGTGTAGTGGTTGGTGGTGGTGTACTGTGTAGTGGTTGGTGGTGGTGTACTGTGTAGTGGCTGGTGGTGGTGTACTGTGTAGTGGCTGGTGGTGGTGTACTGTGTAGTGGCTGGTGGTGTACTGTGTCGTGGCTGGTGGTGTACTGTGTAGTGACTGGTGGTGTACTGTGTAATGGCTGGTGGTGTACTGCGTAGTGGCTGGTGGTGTACTGTTTAGTGGCTGGTGGTGGTATACTGTGTAGCGGCTGGTGATGCACTGTGTAGTGGCTGGTGGTGTACTGTGTATTGGCTGGTGATGTACTGTGTAGTGGCTGGTTTTGGTGTACTGTGTAGTGGCTGGTGGTGGTGTACTGTGTAGTGGCTGGTGGTGGTATACTGTGTAGTGGCTGGTGGTGGTGTACTGTGTAGTGGCTGGTGGTGGTGTACTGTGTAGTGGCTGGTTTTGGTGTACTGTGTCGTGGCTGGTGGTGGTGTACTGTGTAGTGGCTGGTGGTGGTGTACTGTGTAGTGGCTGGTGGTGTACTGTGTCGTGGCTGGTGGTGTACTGTGTAGTGGCTGGTGGATGATTGGCTGGCTGGTGGGTTATGGTGTAGTGAGTAGGGGACACGGTGCCATCTAGGTGTGGAGTAGGGAATGACGTGCAGTTTTTGGAGCCCCGTTCTCCAGCTCTGCAGAATTGATGCAGACTTCTTCGGGGCATCTATTTTTTTAGTAAGAGAATTCTAGTCAAACATCTGCACTAGTCTGAATAATGGAAAAAGTCATCTGTATTAATATATAAAGCAGGAGGACTAAGTGAATGATAAGTAGACTGTTTACAAGACTTCCCAAGCATCAACACACAACAACACACAACTTTAGCTGCAGCTATATAACATTAACAGACCTGCAATAACACACAAACAACCTGACGAACAGCGTTTGAATGAAAGTGAGACCTAGAGTGAGTTTAAACGACCATGTCAGCCAGAATGAGATTGGTATTGCTGCTCCACTGTGCAGAGAGAAAGAGAGAGAGACAGGTAAAAAATGTGTAGCCCAGGGATTGACATGGGTATGTTCTCGCTTGTGTGTGTGTGTGTGTGTGTGTGTGTGTGTGTGTGTGTGTGTGTGTGTGTGTGTGTGTGTGTGTGTGTGTGTGTGTGTGTGTGTGTGTGTGTGTGTGTGTGTGTGTGTGTGTGTGTGTGTGTGTGTGTGTGTGTGTGTGTGTGATCTGCAGCCAAACTACTGTGCTATATTCGTGTGTGGCTGACAGGCTGAGTTCTACCAAATCAAGCAATAAGCATTCCAGACCCAGCTTCAGTCTCTCAAGGCCCAACCCAGCCCACAGGCAGCCTCTGCTCAGACAGACAGACAGACAGACAGACAGACAGACAGACAGACAGACAGACAGACAGACAGACAGACAGACAGACAGACAGACAGACAGACAGACAGACAGACAGACAGACAGACAGACAGACAGACAGACAGACAGACAGACAGACAGACAGACAGACAGACAGACAGACAGACAGACAGACAGACAGACAGACAGACAGACAGACAGACAGACAGACAGACAGACAGACAGACAGACAGACAGACAGACAGACAGACAGACAGACAGACAGACAGACAGACAGACAGACAGACAGAGTAGCAGGGCCCACGTACATGCCGTAGCAGTGAGCTGCAGTCGACATTAACTAGTCTCCATGGGCAGGCGTTTGCCTTCCACAATGTATCCAACGCTAAGGCATACACTGCTGTTGCCTAGAGTCGGGTATACGAGACGATACAGTAACCCACTCACTCACATGCGTCAGCATTGAATACAATCCACTCCCAGCTCAGCCCTACAGCCAGGGGGGCTTAAGGTAGTGCAGCACAACAAGCCTGTCTGATTTAGAGGGTTTGTAACGTAAGCCAAATAGGTCTGTTGTGATGGGAGCACTCCGGGCTGTACTATGCTGCAAAGGCTTACGCCAGCAGCACCATGACAGTGTAACAGCCTCGGCTGTAATTCAGTACTATACGCCTTTTCAATATGTGATTCCAATGAGAGGCAACGAGTAACAACAACAGAGGGCTGGTGTATTTACAATTATATACTGGGCAGGTTGAGTCCTGAATGCTGATTGGCTGACAGCCGTGGTATATTTGTATATTTTTACATTTAACCTTTATTTAACTAGGCAAGTCAGTTAAGAACGAATTCTTATTTACAATGACGGCCTACCCCGACCCAAACCCGGACAACGCTGGGCCAATTGTGCGCCGCCCAATCACGGCCGAATGTGATACAGCATTGTTATATCAGGCTGTAAATCAGACCGTATACCACGGGTATGACAAAACATGTATTTTTACTGCTCTAATGACATTGGTAGCCAATTTATACAGTTATAGCAATAAGGCACCTCGGGGGTTTGTGATATATGGTCAGTGTAACACGGCTAAGGGCTGTATCCAGGCAATCCACATTGCGCCACGCTTAAGAACAGCCCTTAGCCGTGGTATATTGGCCATAGACCACACCACCTCGGGCCTTATTGCTTAAATGACCAGTTTGGCGCTGCAGTATGCTATGGAGCTTGTCTTAGTGGAGTCCTGCAATGGTATGGTCCAATTTTGTGTATATGTGGGTATGCCATACAGTGTGTGTGTGTGTGTGTGTGTGTGTGTGTGTGTGTGTGTGTGTGTGTGTGTGTGTGTGTGTGTGTGTGTGTGTGTGTGTGTGTGTGTGTGTGTGTGTGTGTGTGTGTGTGTGTGTGTGTGTGTGGGGGGGGGCATGTGTATGTGTGCACATTACAGTGTGTGCATATCAGTGTATGTCTGTGTTCACACGGGTGCGTGTTTTTGTGTGTGCATACATTACAGTGTGTGTGTGTGTGTTCAATATCAGTCACTAGCTGGCAGTGTTACAGACTCTGGTGTATCATCATTTAGGACAACATAGCTGTAATGACCTGATCATTCAGGACGATACAGCTGTAATGACCTCATCATTCAGGACGACACAGCTGTAATGACCTCATCATTCAGGACGACACAACTGTAATGACCTCATCATTCAGGACGACACAGCTGTAATGACCTGATCATTCAGGACGATACAGCTGTAATGACCTGATCATTCAGGACGATACAGCTGTAATGACCTGATCATTCAGGACGATACAGCTGTAATGACCTGATCATTCAGGACGATACAGCTGTAATGACCTGATCATTCAGGACGATACAGCTGTAATGACCTGATCATTCAGGACGATACAGCTGTAATGACCTCATCATTCAGGACGATACAGCTGTAATGACCTGATCATTCAGGACGATACAGCTGTAATGACCTGATCATTCAGGACGACACAGCTGTAATGACCTCATCATTCAGGACGACACAGCTGTAATGACCTCATCATTCAGGACAATACAGCTGTAATGAACTCATCATTCAGGACGACACAGCTGTAATGACTTCATCATTCAGGACGATACAGCTGTAATGACCTCATCATTCAGGACGATACAGCTGTAATGACCTGATCATTCAGGACGACACAGCTGTAATGACCTCATCATTCAGGACGATACAGCTGTAATGACCTCATCATTCAGGACGACACAGCTGTAATGACCTCATCATTCAGGACGATACAGCTGTAATGACCTCATCATTCAGGACGATACAGCTGTAATGACCTGATCATTCAGGACGATACCGCTGTAATGACCTCATCATTCAGGACGATACAGCTGTAATGACCTGATCATTCAGGACGATACAGCTGTAATGACCTGATCATTCAGGACGATACAGCTGTAATGACCTGATCATTCAGGACGACACAGCTGTAATGACCTCATCATTCAGGACGATACAGCTGTAATGACCTCATCATTCAGGACGACACAGCTGTAATGACCTCATCATTCAGGACGATACAGCTGTAATGATCTCATCATTCAGGACGATACAGCTGTAATGACCTGATCATTCAGGACGATACAGCTGTAATGACCTGATCATTCAGGACGATACAGCTGTAATGACCTGATCATTCAGGACGATACAGCTGTAATGACCTCATCATTCAGGACGATACAGCTATAATGACCTCATCATTCAGGACGATACAGCTGTAATGACCTCATCATTCAGGACGATACAGCTGTAATGACCTCATCATTCAGGACGATACAGCTGTAATGACCTGATCATTCAGGACGACACAGCTGTAATGACCTCATCATTCAGGACGATACAGCTGTAATGACCTCATCATTCAGGACGACACAGCTGTAATGACCTCATCATTCAGGACGATACAGCTGTAATGACCTCATCATTCAGGACGATACAGCTGTAATGACCTGATCATTCAGGACGATACAGCTGTAATGACCTGATCATTCAGGACGATACAGCTGTAATGACCTGATCATTCAGGACGATACAGCTGTAATGACCTCATCATTCAGGACGATACAGCTGTAATGACCTGATCATTCAGGACGATACCGCTGTAATGACCTCATCATTCAGGACGATACAGCTGTAATGACCTCATCATTCAGGACGATACAGCTGTAATGACCTCATCATTCAGGACGATACAGCTGTAATGACCTGATCATTCAGGACGATACAGCTGTAATGACCTGATCATTCAGGACGATACAGCTGTAATGACCTGATCATTCAGGACGATACAGCTGTAATGACCTCATCATTCAGGACGATACAGCTGTAATGACCTGATCATTCAGGACGATACAGCTGTAATGACCTCATCATTCAGGACGATACAGCTGTAATGACCTCATCATTCAGGACGATACAGCTGTAATGACCTCATCATTCAGGACGATACAGCTGTAATGACCTGATCATTCAGGACGACACAGCTGTAATGACCTCATCATTCAGGACGACACAGCTGTAATGACCTCATCATTCAGAACGATACAGCTGTAATGACCTCATCATTCAGGACGATACCGCTGTAATGACCTGATCATTCAGGACGATACCGCTGTAATGACCTGATCATTCAGGACGACACAGCTGTAATGACCTGATCTCTGATCACTCTGATTTAATGGAGAGAAAGAAGAACCTTCCATAATTAATTCGGAATTGATTTGGATGCATCCCTGTTTTGAATATCCTTTAATTTAATTAATATAATTTACTGTCAGTTAGCTCTGACCAGATAGGTGTTTGTTTTTCACACATATGCAAATGAAGACAACTTACTCAGCAGTAAACTATTTTCACGTAAGGTGTCTGGGGAATACAAATTACAGGAAAAGTCAGTCAGATTTTTTTCAGAACAACACAAAATGACCTCCCGACTTGCTTGAATTATCTTTACTGTAGCTGCTTAAAATAACAAACATGAATTTACACTGAACAGAAATTTCAACGCAACATGCAACAATTTCTAAGATTTTACTTAGCTAAAGTTCAGGAAATCAGTCAATTGAAATGAATTCATTAGGCCCTAATCTATGGATTTCCCATGACTGGGAATATAGATATGCTTCAGGTATCGGTCACAATGATAGGGGCCTGGATCAGAAAACCAATCAGTATCTGGTGTAACCATTATCCTCATGTAGCGCGACACATCTCCTTCAAATAGAGCTGATCAGGCTGTTGATTGTGGCCTGTGGAATGTTGTCCCACTCCTCTTCAATGGCTGTGGATTGTGGCCTGTGGAATGTTGTCCCACTCCTCTTCAATGGCTGTGGATTGTGGCCTGTGGAATGTTGTCCCACTCCTCTTCAATGGCTGTGGATTGTGGCCTGTGGAATGTTGTCCCACTCCTCTTCAATGGCTGTGGATTGTGGCCTGTGGAATGTTGTCCCACTCCTCTTCAATGGCTGTGGATTGTGGCCTGTGGAATGTTGTCCCACTCCTCTTCAATGGCTGTGGATTGTGGCCTGTGGAATGTTGTCCCACTCCTCTTCAATGGCTGTGGATTGTGGCCTGTGGAATGTTGTCCCACTCCTCTTCAATGGCTGTGGATTGTGGCCTGTGGAATGTTGTCCCACTCCTCTTCAATGGCTGTGGATTGTGGCCTGTGGAATGTTGTCCCACTCCTCTTCAATGGCTGTGGATTGTGGCCTGTGGAATGTTGTCCCACTCCTCTTCAATGGCTGTGGATTGTGGCCTGTGGAATGTTGTCCCACTCCTCTTCAATGGCTGTGGATTGTGGCCTGTGGAATGTTGTCCCACTCCTCTTCAATGGCTGTGGATTGTGGCCTGTGGAATGTTGTCCCACTCCTCTTCAATGGCTGTGGATTGTGGCCTGTGGAATGTTGTCCCACTCCTCTTCAATGGCTGTGGATTGTGGCCTGTGGAATGTTGTCCCACTCCTCTTCAATGGCTGTGGATTGTGGCCTGTGGAATGTTGTCCCACTCCTCTTCAATGGCTGTGGATTGTGGCCTGTGGAATGTTGTCCCACTCCTCTTCAATGGCTGTGGATTGTGGCCTGTGGAATGTTGTCCCACTCCTCTTCAATGGCTGTGGATTGTGGCCTGTGGAATGTTGTCCCACTCCTCTTCAATGGCTGTGGATTGTGGCCTGTGGAATGTTGTCCCACTCCTCTTCAATGGCTGTGGATTGTGGCCTGTGGAATGTTGTCCCACTCCTCTTCAATGGCTGTGGATTGTGGCCTGTGGAATGTTGTCCCACTCCTCTTCAATGGCTGTGGATTGTGGCCTGTGGAATGTTGTCCCACTCCTCTTCAATGGCTGTGGATTGTGGCCTGTGGAATGTTGTCCCGCTCCTCTTCAATGGCTGTGGATTGTGGCCTGTGGAATGTTGTCCCGCTCCTCTTCAATGGCTGTGCAAAGTTGGAGCACGCTGTCATACACGTCGATCCACAACATCCCAAACGTGCTCAATGGGTGACATGTCTGGTGAGTATGCAGACCATGGAAGAATTGCGACATTTTCAGCTTCCAGGAATTGTGTACAGACCCTTGAGACATGGGGCTGTGCATTATCATGCTGAAACATGAGGTGATGGCAGCAGATGAATGGCACAACAATGGGCCTCAGGATCTCGTCATGGTATCTCTGTGCATTCAAATTGCCATTGATAAAATGCAATTGTGTTCATTGTCTGTAGCGAGTGCCTGCCCATACCATAACCCCACCGCCATCATGGGCACTCTGATTTGACATCAGCAAATCGCTTGCCCACACGATGCCATACAAGCTGTCTGCCTACTGCCCGGTATTGTTGAAACACTTCTCCATCGTGCCAGTGGCCATTTAAGGTGAGCATTTTCCCACTGAAGCCGAACTGCAGTCAGAACCTAGTGAGGATGACTAGCACGAAAATGAGATTCCTTAAGACAGTTTCTGACAGTTTGTGCAGAAATTCTTTGGTTGTGCAAACTAGCAGTTTCATTAGCTGGCTGGTCTCAGACGAAGCCGGATGTGGAGGTCCTGGGCTGCCGTGGTTACATGTGGTCTGCAGTTGTGAGGCCGGTTGGACGTACTGCAAGATTATCTGAAACGGTGTTGGATGTGGCTTATGGTTGAGAAATGAACATTAAATTCTCTGGCAACAGCTCTGGTGGACATTCCTGCAGTTAGCATGCCAATTGAATGCTCACGCAAAACATGAGACATCTGTGGCATTGTGTTGTGTGACAAAACTGCACATTTCCGTGACCTTTTGTTGTCCCCAGCACAAGGTGCAACTGTGTAATGATCATGCTGTTTAATCACATGTTAGGTGGATGGATTATCTTGGCAAAAGAGAAATGCTCACTAACAGGGTGGAGAACAAACTTGTGTACAAAATTTGAGAGAAATAAGCTTTTAGTGTGTATGGAACATTCCTGCGATCTTTTATTTCAGCTCATGAAACATGGGAACACTTTACATGTTGCGTTTATATTTGTATTCAGTATAGATAGGATACACCCTTCTGGATCTGCCACCGGTAAGGGCTGAACTGTACAGGGAATGACTCAAATGTAAACGCTAAAAGCAAAGTAATCTACCCCACACACCCCAAACAAACTTCTAAAGTTTATGAAGATAGGGAACTATAGAAGAGAGCATCTGAACTGATCACCCTTGAACAAGTGAACACAGCATATTTCCTGCTAATTTAGAAGCAATATGGGACTGTCTGGTGTACTAGTGTAGACTGTAGTGTTCCGAAAAGCATAAAGGGCTAAATGTTTCATTCATTTCTATTCAGTTTGGTGTTATGCTGAGTAATATTCTGTGATCTATGTACCGAAAATAAAATCAATACAAATATGATCACAGAGAGTATGTCTGCAGATAGATAAACGTGTTACAATCTTCCTAAGACCTCTCAAAAGAGCTCTCTCTTGTACAGTATTTCTTCACTGGAGGATTCAATGTACTTGGCCTATATTCCATAATCTCATAAACCTCAAATCTATCCGTCCATGTAAACTGGGGTTTATTGAAAGGAAAGCCCAATACTTTTGACAGGGTTTGTCAGAGCTTCAGAAACGTCTGTTGCATTAGACATCTTCAGGGTAAAATAAGATTTCCAAACTCTTTTTAGCCACAAACTGTGGTCCTACGTCCTAAGAATATCCATAGGCCAAGGCCTGTAGTTCACTTTAAATCATGGATTTGAATGACAAACCAGTTCAGTCCAGCTAATAAATAATAGATTTTTATCAAAGTTTAGATATAAAAACATAGTGAAGTTTAGATCAAGAAAAGTCTTCAGACATAAACGGAGTGTACAGTACATTAGGAACACCTGCCCTTTCCATGACAGACTGACCAGGTGAATCCAGTTAAACAGTATGATCCCTTATTGAGGTCACCTGTTAAATCCACTTCAATCATTGTAGATGAAGCGGAGGAGGCAGGGTTAAAGAATGATTTTTAAGACTTGAGACAGGGATTGTGTATGTGTGCCATTCATCGGGTAAATGGGCAAGTCAAAATATTTAAGTGACTTTGAATGGGGTATGGTAGTAGGTTTGTGTCAAAAACTGCAACGCTGCTGGAGTTTTCACGCTCAAGAGTTTCCTGTGTGTACCAAGAATAGTCCACCGCCCAAAGGACATCCAGCCAACTTGAAACAAATGTGGGAACCATTGTAGTCAACGTGGGCCAACATCCCTGTGGAACGCTTTCGACACCTTGTAGAGTCCATGCCCTGACAATTTGACGCTGTACTGAGTGAAGAAGGGGGAAGTGCCACTCAATATTAGCAATGTGTTCCTAATGTTTGGTATAATCAGTATACAGTGAGGTTTACAGAAACACTAATACCAGTATATGGTATTCACGGTACTCAGCTTTAAAATGGTGAGGATGAGGCTTTAACTTTGTAAACCACTGAGGGAAATGCTGAGGCTAGGAAACACTGTCACCACCGATAAATCTACAATAATTGAGAATTTCAATCAGCATTTCTCTACAGCTGGCTATGGTTTCCACCTGGCTACCCCTACACCGGTCAACACCTCTGCACCCCCCACAGCAACTTTCCCAGGCCTCCCCCATTTCCCCTTCACCCAAATACAGTTAGCTGATGTTCTGAAAGAGCTGAAAGAGCTGAAAAATCTGGACCCCTACAAATCAGCTGGGCTAGACGATCTGGAACCTCTCTTTCTAAAATGATCTGCCCCAATTGTTGCAACCGCTATTACGAGCCTCTTCAATCTCTCTTTCGTATCGTCTGTGATCCCCAAAGATTGGAAAGCTGCCGAGGTCATCCCCTCTTCAAAGTGGGAGACACTCCAGACCCAAACTGTTACAGACCTATAACCATCCTACCCTGCCTTTCCAAGGTCTTCGAAAGCCAAGTTAACAAACAGATCACCAACCATTTCGAATCCCACCGTACCTTCTCCGCAATGCATTCTGGTTTCGAGCTGGTCGTGGGTGCATCTCAGCCACGCTCAAGGTCCTAAATGACATCATAACCGCCACTGATAAAAGACAGTACTGTGCAGCCATATTCATCGACCTGGTCAAAACTTTCGACTCTGTCAATCACCGCATTCTTATCGGCAGACTCAACAGCCTTGGTTTCTCAAATGACTGCCTAGCCAGGTTCACCCACTACTTCTCTGACAGAGTTCAGTGTGTCAAATTGGGGGGCCTGTTGTCCGGACCTCTGGCAGTCTCTATGGGGGTGCCACAGGGTTCAATTCTCGGGCCGAGTCTTTTCTCTGTATACATCAATGATGTCACTCTCGCTGCTGGTGACTCTCTGATCCAATTCTACGCAGACGACACCATTCGGTATACTTATGGTCCTTCTTTGGACACTGTGTTAACAACCCTCCAGACGAGCTTCAATGCCATACAACACTCCTTCCGTGGCCTCCAACTGCCCTTAAATGCAAGTAAAACTAAATGCATGCTCTTCAACCGATCGCTGCCCGCACCTGCCCATCCATCTAGCATCACTACTCTGGACGGTTCTGACTTAGAATATAATATACCCACCACAGCGACCTGTGTGCTCTTGTTGTCTGGCCCTCGCTTCATATTCTTTGCCAAACCCACTGGCTCCAGGTAATCTATAAGTCTTTGCTAGGGAAAGCCCTGACTTATTGCAGCTCACTGGTCACCATAGCAGCACCCACCCGTAGCACGCGCTCCAGCAGGTATATCTCACAGGTCACCCCCAAAGCCAACTCCTCCTTTGGCCGCCTTTCCTTCCAGTTCTCTGCTGCCAATGACTGGAACGAATTGCAAAAATCACTGAAGTTGCAGATTCATATCTCCCTTATTAACTTTAAGCATCAGCTGTCAGAGCAGCTGTCAGATCATTTCACCTGTACACAGCCCATCTGTAATTAGCCCACCCAACTACCTCATCCACATTTTGTTAGATTTTATTTTTGCTCCTTTGCACCCCAGTATCTATACTTGCACATTCATCTTCTATACATCTATCACTCCAGTGTTTAATTGCTATATTGTAATTATTTTTCCAATACGGCCTATTTATTGCCTTACCTCCTTACTTCATTTGCACATACTGTATATAGACTTTTCTATTGTGTTATTGACTGTACGTTTGTTTATTCCATGTGTAACTCTGTGTTGTTGTTTGTGTCGCACTGCTTTGCTTTATCTTGGCCAGGTCGCAGTTGTAAATTAGAACTTGTTCTCAACTGGCCTAACTGGTTAAATAAAGGTGAAATAAATACAAATGTAAAAAAGGGAGAGAGAGAGTACCTGTGGTCCCAGGTGTGAAGTGCTACGTGCACCACACAGAACATCCCAGGTGTGAAGTACTATGTGCACCACAAAGAACATCCCAGGTGTGAAGTGCTACGTGCACCACACAGAACATCCCAGGTGTGAAGTGCTACGTGCACCACACAGAACATCCCAGGTGTGAAGTGCTACGTGCACCACACAGAACATCCCAGGTGTGAAGTGCTACGTGCACCACACAGAACATCCCAGGTGTGAAGTGCTACGTGCACCACACAGAACATCCCAGGTGTGAAGTGCTACGTGCACCACACAGAACATCCCAGGTGTGAAGTGCTACGTGCACCACACAGAACATCCCAGGTGTGAAGTGTTACGTGCACCACACAGAACATCCCAGGTGTGAAGTGCTACGTGCACCACACAGAACATCCCAGGTGTGAAGTGCTACGTGCACCACACAGAACATCCCAGGTGTGAAGTGCTACGTGCACCACACAGAACATCCCAGGTGTGAAGTGCTACGTGCACCACACAGAACATCCCAGGTGTGAAGTGCTACGTGCACCACACAGAACATCCCAGGTGTGAAGTGCTACGTGCACCACACAGAACATCCCAGGTGTGAAGTGCTACGTGCACCACACAGAACATAAATCCAATCACTTGTTTTTACTTTACAGCAGACGTGTTGGTTCTTTTGAAGTGTGGAGGCAGTTGGTAGAAATAGATTGAAGTTGTGGACATATAAACCTATGAGTCATTCTCTCAACAGATGGACTAAGGTAACAGTAATGGACATATCAGAGACTTCCGAGCCTTTAGGCAGCAACACTTTACTTTGAAATGGATGAGGGAAATTAGCTTATTGCCATTTTTTTCTTCTTCACAAAATAAAACAAGTCCAGAAAACACTGCATACAGGCACATGTAATACAAAATATAAACATTTAAAACAGATTACGTTCGTGGTTGAATATAAAAACAAAATCATTGTGACTTGTCAAGGTGAATGAATGCACAGCACAGGCATAAAATAGCATATATATTGTTAATGCATAGGGCTATATACATTTTGCCTTACAGCTCACACTGCTCTATAGCTGCCTGAGAATGCCATCCTAGAAGTTGTTTGTGGTTACGTCAAAATGAGGAGTGTTGTACAAAACAAAGTCACGAGTGATTGGATCATCTGTAACCGATCAGAGTATCAAACCCAACCCATCGGTTTCTGGGACCAATCAGAATGGTTAGAATGCATTTGCATTCGTCTGGGAGGTACTCAGATCTAGACTCATTGAGGAGAAGAAACTGGGGGTGAGCCAACAGGGGTAGCAGGGTTTTGCTCGAGTCCAACACTAATACAACTGATTCAACTAAGTAACCTATCATCAAGCTTGATTAGTTGAATCAGGTCTTAAAGCTAGGCTGGGAAAAACCCGCTCAGTGCTCATACTGTGGGTCCTCAGGACCAGTGGGAAGAGAGAACAGATACAATCAGTAATCTGTCCTGAAACAGATTGCTGCTAACTGCAATCAGAGTGAAAGCAAAGAACCTAAATGCTTTTGTTCCTCTACTTTCCTTAAATCAACTCCTGGTGGGAGTCCAACGTAAGAAGTGCACTCTAAGAAGTGGCTACAGTGTGTGTGTGTGTGTGTGTGTGTGTGTGTGTGTGTGTGTGTGTGTGTGTGTGTGTGTGTGTGTGTGTGTGTGTGTGTGTGTGTGTGTGTGTGTGTGTGTGTGTGTGTGTGTGTGTGTGTGTGTGTGTGTGTGTGTGTGTACGATGTGCCTGCTGTGCTGGGGGAATAGACACACTGATGTCAATCTGATGCAAACAATGGGATGATGCTTCTCAGTTGGCCATGTGAGAAGATACATCTGATGATTAGGACTGACTGAAAGCTACTATCCTCTCTCTATCCTTGTGTTTGCCAACATTGGCTTGGATATATCCATACATGATGCAAATGTAATATTTCAAGGCCAGTTGTGGATAAACGATACACCCGGGCACTCAGCATAGTATCTGTAGAAAGCTGGAAAGCTTTCAGGGTGACCATATAAATACACAGAGAATCTCACTGCCGATAGTTACATATCACAGTGGAAGGCCGTTCCTTCAATTGCTTGAACAAAAGCGGTACTTGCTGCATGACGACACAGTAGCGACGAGCCTGCCTTTTCTTTTTGTAGGATCACAATGCTTATCAGCAGCCAACAACTTGACTTTGAGCCAATCAGAGAGCACAAACTCTTAAGTGGGGGGAGCCAACAGGAGTGACAACAAAAAGGAAAGAAAGAGGGCCTTTTCTCTGTACAGATACAGTTGAAGTTGGAAGTTTACATACACCTTAGCCAAATATATTTAAACTCCATTTTTCACAATTCCTGACATTAAATCCAAGTCAACATTCCCTGTCTTAGGTCAGTTAGGATCACCACTTTATTTTAAGAATGTGAAATGTCAAAATAATAGTAGAGAGAATTATTTTTTTCAGCTTTTATTTTTTCCATCACATTCCAAGTGGGTCATAAGTTTACATACACTCAATTAGTATTTGGTAGCATTGCCTTTAAATTATTGAACTTGGGTCAAACATTTTGGGTAGCCTTCCACAAGCTTACCACAATAAACTGGGTGAATTTTGTGCACCAGTCCCTCTTGCAGCAAAGCACACCCACAACATGATGCTGCCACCCCCGTGCTTCACGTTTGGGATGGTGTTCTTTGGCTTGCAAGCCTCCCCTTTGTCCTCCAAACATAACGATGGTTGTTATTGCCAAACAGTTATATTTTTGTTTCATCAGACCAGAGGACATTTCTCCAAAATGTAAGATCTTTGTCCCCATGTGCAGTTGCAAACCGTAGTCTGGCTTTTGGCAGTTTTAGACCAGTGGCTTCTTCCTCTCTGAGCGGCCTTTCAGGTTATGTCGATATAGGACTCGTTTTACTGTGGATATAGATACTTTTGTACCAGTTTCCTGGGATTGATTTGCACTTTTCGCACCAAAGTGCTTTCATCTCTAGGAGAGAGAACGTGTCTCCTTCCTGAGCGGTATGATAGCTGCGTGGTGCCATGGTGTTTATACTTGCATACTATTGTTTGTACAGATGAACGTGGTACTTTCAAGCATTTGGAAATTGCTCCCAAGGATGAACCAGACTTGTGGAGGTCTACATTTTTTTTCTGAGGTTTTGTCTGATTTCTTTTGATTTTCCCATGATGTCAAGCAAAGAGGTACTGAGTTTGAAGGTAGGCCTTGAAATACATCCACAGGTACTCCTCCAATTGACTCAAATTATGTCAATTAGCCTATCAAAGGCTTCTCAAGCCATGACATAATTTTCAGGAATTTTCCAAGTTGTTTAAGGCACAGTCAATTTAGTGTATGAAAACTTCTGACTCTCTGGAATTGTGATACAGTGAATTATAAGTGAAATAATCTGTCTGTAGTAAACAATTGTTGGAAAAATTACCTTGTGTCAAAGTAGATGTCCTAACGGACTTGCCAAAACCATAGTTTGTTAATGTGGAGTGGTTGAAAAACAAGTTTTAATAACTCCAACCTATGTGTATCTAAACTTTCGACTTCAACTGTAGGTAATGAGCCAGTCCTACTTCATATGCAATGTATGCTATGGGATGGTAGATGGCTAAGTGCACAGATGCAATAACCACTGTAGCTAGTGCTGACATTATAATTAAATCACAATGGATTGGTTTCTGTGAAACGGTTGCCTGTGTTAGCTGCTGTATTAGTGCAATGTCCTTAGCTAACTAGCTAGCTAGCTATGTTGTGCTAGCTAACGAATATGCTAACATTATCTAGCCAAACATTTGGCTATGGGCTGGCACTGGTAGTGTGGGATTGTGGAGAGTGAAATAAATAGTTTCTTCTTCATCTTGCTAGGTAGTTATTAAGATGTGGCCATCTTGTTAATATCAACACAGACTTTCTACAAAATAGCAACATTAGCGCAGCAACTAACATTGGAATCTAGACCATGAACTAAATAACACACACGGACATGCATTGACAAACAATGCTAATGCCACCTGTGGCCAGGCTGAGTGGCTGATGACGTCAAGTTCTTTGCCGTGTGAATACAAAAGAGATTGACTGCTAACACTCTTTTTAAGTATTGTCGGCAGGCATGTGTTTCACAAGCCTACCGGTATTTCGGAGCTATAAGAAAATAAACAAAGTGATCTTCGAAAAGGCCAATTCTTAAAATTGCGTTGGAATAACAAGGTTGTGTCCAACAGTTTTTTTAAAGCCTCTAGTTGGGTTTCTAGGTATTATAATGCTAATATTTGCTGTATGCATATCGATGAGTATTGTGGGTAATGTAGTCCAGTACCCTGCATTCCTGTATCTGTTGTTTGGACTTGTCCAGTTGGTGCTTCAATTATTATTTTTTATTTTTTACTTAACACTGTTCCAACAACTCCTTCTGCTGCTGAGACTCCTACAGACACAACATGGAAGCCATCTGACAGCAAACTGGCACAAATGGAAGCTGTCACTACACAAACCAGGCACAAAATGAAATCTGTCACTACTCGAACCAGGCACAAAATGGAAACTGTCACTACACAAAACAGGCACAACATGGAAACTGTCACTACACAAAACAGGCACAACATGGAAACTGTCACTACACAAAACAGGCACAAAATAAAATCGGTCCCAACGCAAAACAGGCACAAAATGGAAACTGTCACTACCCGAACCAGGCACAAAATGGAAACTGTCACGACACAAACCAGGCACAAAATAAAAATCTGTCACGACACAAACCAGGCACAAAATGGAAACTGTCACGACACAAACCAGGCACAAAATGGAAACTGTCACGACACAAACCAGGCACAAAATGGAAACTGTCACAACATTTTTATTTTATTTCACCTTAATTTAACCAGGTAGGCCAGTTGAGAACAAGTTCTCATTTACAACTGCAACCTGGCCAACATAAAGCATAGCAGTGTGAACAGACAACACAGAGTTACACATGGAGTAAACAATTAACAAGTCAATAACACAGAGAAAAAAAGGGGAGTCTATATACAATGTGTGCAAAAGGCATGAGGAGGTAGGCGAATTACAGAAAATGTACTTACCTAGACACATAGGTTGGTGTAGTGATTGAAATTAAGAAAAATTGTTCAAACACACAGACCTAGACCACAGGTCTCCGCCACAGGAAAACTGCTATACATCACAGTTCTCCACCACAGGAAAACTGCTATACATCACAGGTCTCCACCACAGTCAAACTGCTATACATCACAGGTCTCCACCACAGGCAAACTGCTATACATCACAGGTCTCCACCACAGGCATACTGCTATACATCACAGGTATCCACCACAGGCATACTGCTATACAGGGCGGCAAGTAGCCTAGTGGTTAGAGCGCTGGGCCAATAACCGAAAGGTTGCCGGATCAAGTCCCCTAGCTGACAAAGAAAAAATATGTTCTTCTGCCCCTGAACAAGGCAGATAACCCACTGTCATGGTAAATATGAATTTGTTCTTAACTGACTTGCCAAGTTACATATACCACAGGTTACCTGCAACACATGATTAGTCTCCACCACAAGCGAAGTGCTATATGCCACAGGCAAACTCCATTGTGTTCTTGGGGATTTTAAATCCTGTCTCAGAGAACTACAGACAATTCCTTTGGCGTCATGGCTTTTTCTTTTGCTCTGAAACAAAGCATATTCAATCAATTGAATTTACCACAGGTGAACTCCAATCAAGTTGTATAAACATCTCAAGGATGATCAATGGAAACGGGATGCACCTGAGCTCAATTTCAAGTTTCATAGCGAAGGGTCTGAATATTTTTATAAATAAGGTATTTCTGTTTATTCTTTTTTATAAATTGGCAAACATTTCCAAAAATCTGTTTTCGCTTTGTCATTATGGGGTATTGTGTGTAGAATGATGAGGGTTTTTAATTTAATCTATTTTCAAATAATATTATATAACAAGGCTGAGGAGTAACTTTAAAAATGTTTCACTATTTTTATTTTTATGAAATTCACTGAGGATGGTCCTCCTCTTCCTCCTCTTCCTGCTCCGAGGATCATTCACTGCTGTAGACAGATAAAACAGTTAACAGTTTATTGTAGAATGAACAGAATCCCCCTCTTATGAATATATGTTTGACTGTATTAGTGAGTGAAATAATGTCCAAGGACTAAACCACTAAGCAGTGAGTGAGTCAGTACAGCAGAATTGATAAAGTCAGAGTCAGTGAAATGAAGAGTGATTCAATAAACGAGCAACATGGCACTGGAGAGAACACACTCCTCTCTCTCATCCTTCCACTCTCACCCCTCTCTTCTCCTCCCTCTCTCCTCCCTCTCTTCTTCTCCCTCTCTCATCTCTCTCATCCCTCTGCTCTCTTCTCCTCCCTCTCTCACCCCTCTCTTCTCCTCCCTCTCTCATCCCTCTCTTCTCCTCCCTCTCTCATCTCTCTCATCCCTCTGCTCTCATCTCTTCCCTCTCTCATCCCTCACTCAACTGACTGCTGAGTGATGTTGGTTTTCTGATGATGCATCAGTGACACGATGCGTCGTATGGCCTGTCACTCATACATCCACACACCTGCTAGATTACCCTCCCCTCTCCCTCTCTCCCCCCAACTGCCTGTTGTTACGTTGTGTTGCATGGTGGTGGTGGATGTGTGTGTGTGTGTGTGTGTGTGTGTGTGTGTGTGTGTGTGTGTGTGTGTGTGTGTGTGTGTGTGTGTGTGTGTGTGTGTGTGTGTGTGTGTGTGTGTGTGTGTGTGTGTGTGTGTGTGTGTGTGTGTGTGTGTGTGTGTGTGTGTGTGTGTGTGTTTTTTATTTTTTTTATTTCACCTTTATTTAACCAGGTAGGCTAGTTGAGAACAGGTTCTCATTTGCAACTGCGACCTGGCCAACATAAAGCATAGCAGTGTGAACAGACAACACAGAGTTACACATGGAGTAAACAATTAACAAGTCAATAACACAGAGAAAAAAAGGGGAGTCTATATACAATGTGTGCAAAAGGCATGAGGAGGTAGGCGAATAATTACAATATTGCAGATTAACAATGGAGTGATAAATGATCATGTACAGGTAGAGATATTGGTGTGCAAAAGAGCAGAAAAGTAAATAAATAAAAACTGTGGGGATGAGGTAGGTGAAAATGGGTGTGCTATTTACCAATAGATTATGTACAGCTGCAGCGATCGGTTAGCTGCTCAGCTAGCTGATGTTTGAAGTTGGTGAGGGAGATAAAAGTCTCCAACTTCAGCGATTTTTGCAATTCGTTCCAGTCACAGGCAGCAGAGTACTGGAACGAAAGGCGGCCGAATGAGGTGTTGGCTTTAGGGATGATCAATGAGATACACCTGCTGGAGCGCGTGCTACGGATGGGTGTTGCCATCGTGACCAGTGAGCTGAGATAAGGCGGAGCTTTGCCTAGCATGGCCTTGTAGATGACCTGAAGCCAGTGGGTCTGGCGACGAATATGTAGCGAGGGCCAGCCGACTAGAGCATACAAGTCACAGTGGTGGGTAGTATAAGGTGCTTTAGTGACAAAACGGATGGCACTGTGATAAACTGCATCCAGTTTGCTGAGTAGAGTGTTGGAAGCAATTTTGTAGATGACGTCGCCGAAGTCGAGGATCGGTAGGATAGTCAGTTTTACTAGGGTAAGCTTGGCAGCGTGAGTGAAGGAGGCTTTGTTGCGGAATAGAAAGCCAATTCTTGATTTGATTTTCGATTGGAGATGTTTGATATGGGTCTGGAAGGAGAGTTTGCAGTCTAGCCAGACACCTAGGTACTTATAGGTGTCCACATATTCAAGGTCGGAGCCATCCAGTGTGGTGATGCTAGTCGGGCATGCGGGTGCAGGCAGCGATGGGTTGAAAAGCATGCATTTGGTTTTACTAGCGTTTAAGAGCAGTTGGAGGCCACGGAAGGAGTGTTGTATGGCATTGAAGCTTGATTGGAGGTTAGATAGCACAGTGTCCAATGACGGGCCGAAAGTGTATACAATGGTGTCGTCTGCGTAGAGGTGGATCAGGGAATCGCTCGCAGCAAGAGCAACATCATTGATATATACAGAGAAAAGAGTCGGCCCGAGAATTGAACCCTGTGGCACCCCCATAGAGACTGCCAGAGGACCGGACAACATGCCCTCCGATTTGACACACTGAACTCTGTCTGCAAAGTAATTGGTGAACCAGGCAAGGCAGTCATCCGAAAAACCGAGGCTACTGAGTCTGCCGATAAGAATATGGTGATTGACAGAGTCGAAAGCCTTGGCAAGGTCGATGAAGACGGCTGCACAGTACTGTCTTTTATCGATGGCGGTTATGATGTCGTTTAGTACCTTGAGTGTGGCTGAGGTGCACCCGTGACCGGCTCGGAAACCGGATTGCATAGCGGAGAAGGTACGGTGGGATTTGAGATGGTCAGTCACCTGTTTGTTGACTTGGCTTTCGAAGACCTTAGATAGGCAGGGCAGGATGGATATAGGTCTGTAACAGTTTGGGTCCAGGGTGTCACCCCCTTTGAAGAGGGGGATGACTGCGGCAGCTTTCCAGTCCTTGGGGATCTCAGACGATATGAAAGAGAGGTTGAACAGGCTGGTAATAGGGGTTGCGACAATGACGGCGGATAGTTTCAGAAATAGAGGGTCCAGATTGTCAAGCCCAGCTGATTTATACGGGTCCAGGTTTTGCAGCTCTTTCAGAACATCTGCTATCTGGATTTGGGTAAAGGAGAACCTGGAGAGGCTTGGGCGAGGAGCTGCGGGGGGGCCGGGGCTGTTGGCCGAGGTAGGAGTAGCCAGGCGGAAGGCATGGCCAGCCGTTGAGAAATGCTTGTTGAAGTTTTCGATAATCATGGATTTGTCGGTGGTGACCGTGTTCCCTAGCCTCAGTGCAGTGGGCAGCTGGGAGGAGGTGCTCTTGTTCTCCATGGACTTCACAGTGTCCCAGCTACAGGATGCAAACTTCTGCCTGAAGAAGCTGGCCTTAGCTTTCCTGACTGACTGCGTGTATTGGTTCCTGACTTCCCTGAACAGTTGCATATCGCGGGGACTGTTCGATGCTATTGCAGTCCGCCACAGGATGTTTTTGTGCTGGTCGAGGGCAGTCAGGTCTGGAGTGAACCAAGGGCTGTATCTGTTCTTAGTTCTGCATTTTTTTGAATGGAGCATGCTTATCTAAAATGGTGAGGAAGTTACTCTTAAAGAATGACCAGGCATCCTCAACTGACAGGATGAGGTCAATGTCCTTCCAGGATACCCGGGCCAGGTCGATTAGAAAGGCCTGCTCACAGAAGTGTTTTAGGGAGCGTTTGACAGTGATGAGGGGTGGTCGTTTGACTGCGGCACCGTAGCGGATACAGGCAATGAGGCAGTGGTCGCTGAGATCCTGGTTGAAGACAGCGGAGGTGTATTTGGAGGGCCAGTTGGTCAGGATGACGTCTATGAGGGTGCCCTTGCTTACAGAGTTAGGGTTGTACCTGGTGGGTTCCTTGATGATTTGTGCGAGATTGAGGGCATCTAGCTTAGATTGTAGGACTGCCGGGGTGTTAAGCATATCCCAGTTTAGGTCACCTAACAGAACAAACTCTGAAGCTAGATGGGGGGCAATCAATTCACAAATGGTGTCCAGGGCACAGCTGGGAGCTGAGGGGGGTCGGTAGCAGGCGGCAACAGTGAGAGACTTATTCCTGGAGAGAGTGATTTTCAGAATTAGTAGTTCGAACTGTTTGGGTATGGACCTGGAAAGTATGACATTACTTTGCAGGCTATCTCTGCAGTAGACTGCAACTCCTCCCCCTTTAGCAGTTCTATCTTGACGGAAGATGTTATAGTTGGGTATGGAAATCTCTGAATTTTTGGTGGCCTTCCTGAGCCAGGATTCAGACACGGCAAGGACATCAGGGTTAGCAGAGTGTGCTAAAGCAGTGAGTAAAACAAACTTAGGGAGGAGGCTTCTGATGTTGACATGCATGAAACCAAGGCTTTTTCGATCACAGAAGTCAACAAATGAGGGTGCCTGGGGACATGCAGGGCCAGGGTTTACCTCCACATCACCCGCGGAACAGAGAAGGAGTAGTATGAGGGTGCGGCTAAGGGCTATCAAAACTGGTCGCCTAGAGCGTTGGGGACAGAGAATTAGAGGAGCACGTTTCTGGGCATGGTAGAATATATTCAGGGCATAATGCGCAGACAGGGGTATGGTGGGGTGCGGGTATGGAGGAGGTAAGTCCAGGCACTGGGTGATGATGAGAGAGGTTTTATCTCTGGACATGCTGGTTGTAATGGGTGAGGTCACCGCATATGTTGGAGGAGGGACAAAGGAGGTATCAGGGGTATGAGGAGTGGGGCTAGGGGCTCCATAGTGAACTAAAACAATGATAACTAACCTGAGCAACAGTATACAAGGCATATTGATATTTGGGAGAGACATACAGCGAGGCATACAGTAATCACAGGTGTTGAATTGGGAAAGCTAGCTAAAACAGTGGGTGAGACAACAGCTAATCGGCTAGCATAACAACAGCAGGTAAAATGGCATTGACTAGGCAACGGGGCCGACAGATAAAACAAACAAGCAGAATGGAGTACCGTGATTAATGGACAGTCCAGCGTGCATCAGCTATGTAGCCAAGTGATCAGAGTCCAGGGGCAGGGGGGCTGGCGAGTGTTATCCAGGTTAAGAAAACTAACAATGACTAAGTAGCTTGTAGCTAGCTAGCTGGTAGCTAAATAGCTTGTAGCTAGCTGGTTAGCTTCTGGGGGTTCTTGGGTGTGTTCTGGGCTAAACAAGCTAAACAAGCTAGCAGTTAGCATGCCGAGTTAGCAAGCAAGGAGATAGCGAGGGCTAGAGAGTTAGCCTTTGGAGGACGTCGCGATGGGGTGAGTCTGTTTATTCCTCTTCATGCAGTGATATCGATAGACCGGTCATAGTCAAGGTATTGTAGCCCAGGAGTATGCTAGGAGCTCTGGCCGGGCTAGCTTCAAGCTACGTGGGTGGAAACGCTAGCCAGGAGTAATCAACCAGGTTTGCTATTTAGCTCGATAGCTAGTTGTGAAGATCCAGCTGAAGAATGTTCCGTTTGTGGTGGGAATCCGGGGGTAAAAAATAAAAAATAATTAGGTCCGTTATGCTCTGGTTAGCGTCGCGTTGTTCGAACTGGCGAGAGCTTTCCGAGCTAAAGGTTAGCTGAAGACCGCTAGCATAGCTGGCTAGCTTCAGTTGAAGGGTTCCGGTTTCGGTTTCGAAGTAAATATAACTACTTTAGGAAAAGTAGCTACATTGGCGGGTTGCAGAAGAGTATTTGGAAGCTTAGGTTTAGCAAAATGTTTTTAAAGATATGCGAAGAAAATAATATCAAAAATATCTAAAACGAAAAAGAGACGATATTTACAGAGAGACGATACGACAGGACGAGTTACTGCTACGCCATCTTGGAATCTAAAAATGTGTGTGTGTGTGTGTGTGTGTGTGTGTGTGTGTGTGTGTGTGTGTGTGTGTGTGTGTGTGTGTGTGTGTGTGTGTGTGTGTGTGTGTGTGTGTCTCAACTCGCCTGCTCATTCCTCTTAATTAAAGGGCCGGCTGGGTCTGAGGGAACTCATTAATTATAGCAGGTGCAGACGCATGGACACAGATGGGCCCCAGTGCACACACACACATACCATACATACAGTGTGGTCAGAAAATATTCAGACCCCTTGACTTTTTCCACATTTTGTTAACTTACAGCCACATTCAAAAATGTATTTTTATTCCTCAGCAATCTACACACAATACCCCATCATTTCAAAGCAAAAACAGAGTTTTATACATTTTTGCAAATATATACAAAATTACAAACATAAATACTTGATTTACATTAGTATTCAGACTCTTTGCTATGAGACTTGAAATTGAGCTCAGGTGCATCCTGTTTCCATTGATCATCCTTGAGATGTTTCTACAACTTTATTGGAGTCCACCTGCGGTAAATTATATTTATTGGAAATTATTTTGAAAGGCACACACCTGTCTATATACATAAGGTCCCACAGTTGAAAGTGCATGTCAGAGCAAAAACCAAGCCATGAGGTAAAAGGAATTGTCCACAGAGCTACGAGAAAGGATTGTGTCGAGACACAGATCTGTGGAAGGGTACCAAGACCCTTCCTAGAGCCGGCCACCCGGCCAAACTGAGTAATCAGGGGAGAAGGACCTTGGTCAGGGAGGTGACCAAGAACCCAATGGTCACTCTGACAGAGCTCTAAAGTCCTTCTGTGGAGATGGGAGAACCTTCCAGAAGGATAACCATCTCTGTAGCGCACCACCAATCAGGCCTTTATGGTAGAGTGGCCAGATGGAAGCCACTCCTCAATAAAAGGCACATGACAGCCCGCTAAGACTCTCAAACCACGAGAAACAGGATTCTCTGGTCTGATGAAACCAAGATTGAACTATTTGGCCTGAATGCCAAGCATCGCGTCTGGAGGAAACCTGCCACATCCCTACGGTGAAGCATAGTGGTGTTAGAATCATGCTGTGAGGATGTTTTTCAGCGTCAGGGACCGGGAAACTAGTCAGGATCGAGGCAAAGATGAACAGAGTACAGTACAGAGAGATCCTTGATGAAAACCTGCTCCAGAGCTCTCAGGACCTCAGGCTGGGGCCAAGCGTTACCTTCCAACAGGACAACGACCCTAAGCACACAGCCAAGACAAAGCAGGAGTGGCTTCAGGACATGTCTCTGAATGTCCTTGAGTGGCCCAGCCAGAGCCCAGACTTAAACCTAATCGAACATCACTGGAGAGACCTGAAAATAGCAGTGCAGCGACGCTCCCCATCCACCCTGACAGAGCTTGAGAGGATCTGCAGAGAAGAATGGGAGAAACTCCCCAAGTACAGATATGCCAAGCTTGCAGCATCAAACCCAAAGAAGACTTGAGGATGTAATCGCTGCCAAAGGTGCTTCAACAAAGTACTGAGTAAAGGGTCAGAATAGTTATGTAAATGTAATTTTTCAGTTTTGAATCTTATTAGCAAACCTTTTTTGCTTTGGCATTATGGGGTATTGTGTGAAGATTGATGAGGATTTTTAGTTGTTTTAATCCATTTTAGAATAAGGCTGTAACCTAACAAAAAAAGGAAAATGGCAAGGGGTCTGAATACCTTCTGAAGGTACCGTACATACATACACAAATGCATACACACACCAATTTGAGGAGAAAATGGAAAACATCCACTCCATGGAATGTCTGACAGGACTATCATGGGGTTGGGGAAGTTGATTAGGGATGTTGTGTGTTGATGTTCAATAGACGAGAGAGAGTCTATTTGTGTTAAATCTCTGCTGTCTCACCTGAATACTTCTCATCTTCCTTCCTCTGAGACTTCTCCAGGAGATCAGTGAGTGACTGAGAAACTTTTCCCATTCTGAACTACCTGGTCCCAAATACAGCTCTTAGTCTCTCCAACTCTTGTACACTTGGTGAAATCAAATAGATTGTTGTGATTGCTGCTCCGTTTGTCTCCCTGATTCATCAGTGCTGCCTGTTGTCTAGCCGAGCTGAGAGCTTGGGAGGCTGGCTGGGCTGGGAGGCTGAAAGGTTGGCTGGTCTGGGAGGCTGGCTGGTCTGGGAGGCTGGTTGGTCTGGGAGGCTGGCTGGGCTGGGAGGCTGAAAGGTTGGCTGGTCTGGGAGGCTGGCTGGGCTGGGAGGCTGAAAGGTTGGCTGGTCTGGGAGGCTGGCTGGTCTGGGAGGTTGGCTGATCTGGGAGGCTGGCTGGTCTAGTAGGCTGGCTGGTCTGGGAGGCTGGTTGGTCTGGGAGGCTGGCTGGTCTGGGAGGCTGGCTGGTCTGGGAGGCTGGTTGGTCTGGGAGGCTGGCTGGTCTGGGAGGCTGGCTGGGCTGGGAGGCTGAAAGGTTTGCTGGTCTGGGAGGCTGGCTGGTCTGGTTGGTTGGCTGGTCTGGGAGGCTGGTTGGTCTGGGAGGCTGGCTAGTCTGGGAGGCTGGCTGGGCTGGGAGGCTGAAAGGTTTGCTGGTCTGGGAGGCTGGCTGGTCTGGGAGGCTGGCTGGTCTGGGAGGCTGGCTGGGAGGGAGAGAGCTGGCGCCAGACATACTCTGGCTGTCTAAATGGGCCTAAAAGACAACGGGCTATGACTGAAACTCACCCTCTGTTTAATCTAAATCTGTAGAAGGCAATAACTATAATCCAATGGCTATCTGCCACAGACGCTAGCCTATGTTTTAGTGAAGATTGGAAAGCTATGCCGAAAAAGAAAGTATGCCGAAAACTTCCTCAGATCAGTACTGCGGTAGTGTTTTAGTTAGAGAGAAATGTTCACCAGGCCAGATAACTTCAGCAACCGAAAACTTCAACAGAAAAGTACCACAGCAAAGTTTTAGTAAGAGGAAAAAAGTACACCGGCAGCAACCTTCAGGAACCTTCAGCAAATGAAAACAAAATAAGCAAATGAAAACAAAATAAGTTAGGATGATCAAAGACTGGATGGGAGTGGACCCAGTGACACTAGGTAGAAGAAATACTCATATCTAATGTATTGCAGTTCGTTCCTAATGAGAGAGCATATTTTCCAGATGGGCCAAATTTGTTTTCTGTTGTTTTGTGCCAAATCCCTCCAAAGATAGACCACAGACAGTTACCAGCTTCTTTCCCAAGAGTGGGGTTAGACAGCATCATTATTAGGGTGTCTGGGCTCCACAATGCCCCGCTGTTACAGCCTCTGTGTGTGTGTGTGTGTGTGTGTGTGTGTGTGTGTGTGTGTGTGTGTGTGTGTGTGTGTGTGTGTGTGTGTGTGTGTGTGTGTGTGTGTGTGTGTGTGTGTGTGTGTGTGTGTGTGTGTGTGTGTGTGTGTGTGTGTGTGTGTGTGTGTGTGTGTGTGTGTTCCAGGCACACACAACACATCTGAATGAGACTACAGGCTGATTAGGCCCCTGTCTTTCTGTCTGTCTGCCTGCCTGCCTGTCTCTGTGTGAAGACGTTCTGGAGGGTGACAGAATTAGACTGAGATTCATGGCTGCTTGTTGTGATGAACCATGGTGAACCCTGAACTAACTCATTATCACAAGTTTAGTTTAGAAACTAAGAGAGAGAAGACAGCTTTCCTGTGTGGATGTGATTATGAGTAGAAATGACAGAAAAGTGAAATTACACTTGCATCACGAAACACAAATTAACATACAATCATAGACACACACACAGAGACAGAGAGACAGAGAGACAAAGAGAGAGAGAGAGAGAGAGAGAGAGAGAGAGAGAGAGAGAGAGAGAGAGAGAGAGAGAGAGAGAGAGAGAGAGAGAGAGAGAGAGAGAGAGAGAGAGAGAGAAATCACTCCCATAATGATCCAGGCTTTATCACATCTGTCCGTGTTCCTGTCCGTGTTCCCGTCATTGTAAATAATAATTTGTTCTTATCTAACTTGCATGTCAGGCAACTAGAAAAGAATGTTGAGGAACAGAATCAGAACCAAAAACAAAAGTGATTTATACTGTTACGGAACAGAACCATTATTATAAAACAATGGGAAACGGTTAAAACCTCTTATGGAGGCTGCAAATTTTCGCGCAACATTTCAGCGCCCTGCTACTCATGCCAGGAATATAGTATATGCATATGATTAGTATGTGTGGATAGAAAACACTCAGACGTTTCTAAAACTGGTTAAATCACGGCTGTGACTATAACAGAACGTGCGTTTCATCGAACAGTGCAGGAAAATCTGATCACTGAAAATGGGAAAATATATCCATGCGCCGCTTCAAACAATTGTTAAAAGTGACCCACATTAAATGGGGCCGAGGTTGCAATACCTACAGCTTCCACACGATGTCAACAGTCTTGTTATTTGTCTTGGATTTGTTTCTTGGTCAATCCGAAACAAGGCAGCCGATTTCTTCCGGTCTCCGACAGGATGTTTTGGTTGAGAAATATCCGGACATGTTTTCAAGACTATACATCCGCCCGTGATCATTTTGATAGATTATTAACGTTTACTAATACCTAAAGTTGCATTACAAAAGTATTTCGAAGTGTTTTGTGAAAGTTTATCATCGACTTTTTTCATTTTTAAAAATGACGTTGCGTTATCAAACTCAGTTTTTTCCTTGATTACACAGTCTTCATAGATCGATATCTAGGCTATATATGGACCGATTTAATCGAAAAAAGACCCAAATAAATGTTTATGGGACATCTAGGTGTGCCAAGAAAGAAGCTCGTCAAAGGTAATTAATGTTTTATATTTTATTTCTGCGTTTTGGGTAGCACCGGCTACCACAAAATCTGTCGTGTTAGGTGACATTGCAGTATTTTGGGGGTACATGCTTTTAGATAATAACTTCTCATGCTTTCGCCGAAAAGCATTTTACAAATCTGACTTGGTGGATAGATTCACAACGAGTGTAGCTTTAATTCACTACCTTGAATGTGTATTTTAATGAAAGTTTAATGAAAGTTTGAGTTTTATCAAAAACTATAGGTGGCACTCTGAAATTCCGCTAAGTGCTGTACCTGCATGGGGACTGTATTCTGCGTCAGCCTTAAGAAGTTTTAATAACATCCTTTTAAGTTCCAGGCATTTTTTACAGTCCCACAGAAACATGCAACAAAGTGACTATGCAAAGCCCTCACTATCACTCAGAAACATATTCTAGAAAAGATGGCACCGACAGATATGGCAGCTCTGCTTCTAGGTCCTAAGAATTCTAGTCTGACTCAGGAGGCATGCACACCATCCATCACTTCCTGGTATATGACTGGATAATGTTTAGTCTCTGGACAAGAAAGTAGACAAGCTCAGGGTGAGGATCTCCTTCCAGAGAGACATCAGGGATTGTAATATACCCTGTTTCACAGAAAAATGGCTCTTTCGTGATATACTGTCCCCATCCATACAACCAGCTGGGTTCTCAGTACATTGTGGAGACAGAAATAAAGAACATTCCAGGAAGAAGAAAGGCGGGGGTGTATGTTTCATGATTAACTACTCATGGTGTGATTTTGGTAACATACAGAAACTCAAGTCCTTTTGTTCACTTGACTTAGAGTACCTCAAAATCAAATGCCGACCGTATTACTTCCCAAGATATTTCTCCTTGGTTATAGTCACAGCCGTGTATATTCCCTCTCAATCCAATACCACGACGGCCCTCAAAGGACAGCACTGGACTTTATGCAAACTGGAAACTACACATCTTGAGGACGCATTTATTGTAGCTGGGGATTTTAACAAAGCAAACATGAGGAAAACGCTACCGAAGTTCTATTAACACATTGACTTGTAGCACTCATGCTGACCATTGCTACTCAACTTTTCAAAATGCCTACAAGGCCCTCTCCCACCAAATCTGATCATGACTCCCTTCCTATAGGCAGAAACTCAAACAGGAAGTACCGGTACTAAGGTCAATTCAATGCTGGTCTGACCAATCGGCATCCATGCCTCAAGATTGTTTTGATCAAGCGGACTGGGATATTTTCCATCTAAGAATAACATAGACGAATAAACTGATACGGTGAGTGAGTTCATCGGGAAGTGTATAGGATCTGTGGTTCCCACTGTGACTATTAAAACATACCCAAACCAGAAACCATGGATACAGTATATGACAGCATTTGCACAAAACTGAAAGCGCAAACCACCGTATTTAACCATGGCAAGGTGATCGGGAATATGGCCGAATACAAACAGTGTAGTTATTCCCTTTATAAGGCAATCAAACAGGAAAAACGTCAACACAGAAACAAAGTGCAGGTGCAATTCAATAGCTCAGACATGAGATGTATGTGGTCTACAGACAATCATGGTCTACAAAGGGAAAACCAGCAACGTTGTGGACATCGACATCTTGCTTCCGGACAAGCTAAACTCCTTCTTCACCCGCTTTGAGGATAACACAGCGCCACTGACGCAGCCCACTACCAAGGTCTGTGGGCTCTCCTTCTCCGTGGCCGACGTGAGTAAGACATTTAAGCATGTTAACCCTCGCAAGGCTGCCGGCCCAGATTAATCAGTCCCCATGTTTGTCTCAGAGCAGTGCAAAACGGTGCTGAAATAGTTGACTACACCCGGGTAGGCAGTTGCTTCAAATCCTAATGTAACAATTGGATGATGGTGGGACAGAACATAATAAGTATATAATATTAGCAAAATGATTTGGCCAACACTACAAATTTAACATGTCGCTCTGGATAAGAGCGTCTGCTAAATGACTTAAATGTAAATGTAATGTAAATGTATGTTTAACACATATGATTAGGACATAATACATTCAGTGACAATGAGATAATAACTTTGATCTGATTACGCTCATAAAATCACTATGTCTCTATTAAATTATTATTTTTGTCTATTTCTCTGGGCGTTGATTGGTGGTCTCCATAACCTACTGTAGGCTACATTACTTTTGTTAATGTCAACATTTGTTCAGAACAATTTGCTTGAAAACAAGATAAAATGTCGCTCTCAAAATGTATCAAGAAGAAAGGTTGAAAATCAAAATGAAAGATTCAGAGAATTTACAGATAGATATGCATTCATCTCTCCATCTTTTCCCAATGACAAGCAATTATGTATTATTTACAATGAAAATATTGCTGTTTACAAATAATTAAATCTCAGACTAATTATGAATCTAGGCATAGAACTTTCAGTGGCCTTCCCGCCCTATATAGAGGCCCGATGCAGGAACATTGAATCGTTAACTGCAAGCTGCACACACAGCTTTTTTTCGCAGACATATTCTGTAACTTAAACGGGTTAAATCTGCAATTACAAGGAAGAGGGAAACAGACGTGGACATGGTGGAGAAATTTGATTTTGACTTGTCATCGGGAAGGCTACTGCACTTCATCACACTGAAGAAACGACGGGCAGAGGGACCAGGCCGCAGCATTGTCACAGAGGTGATGGAAGATTTCATCAAGCAGCTGAGGGACATCTTCTCCAACAGATTTGAAGACAACAGCATGCCCAAGGATATCATTGCGTTTGTACATGATCCTCTCACAGTCTGCACAGGTGGAGAATTCTCTTCCCCTGCTAAGAAAACAATACCTTCCCTGGATTAGGTCTTTTCAATTTCAATATATCCTTTATTTAACAAAATGACTCCAGCTGTCCATCACTACTGTTTTATTTAATTATAAGGAACTTTAATATTATTATAATGGACTTTTATTAATAATAATACACCACAAGTACTGACCTGCTGCACCCTCTACAACCACTGTGATTATTATTATTTGGTCATCTATGAACATTTGAACATCTTGGCCTTGTACTGTTATAATCTCCACCCAGCACAACCAGAAGAGGACTGGCCACCCCTCAGAGCCTGGTTCCTCTCTAGGTTTCATCCTAGGTTTTGACCTTACTAGGGAGTTTTCCCAGCCACCGTGCTTCTACATCTGCATTGCTTGCTGTTTGGGGTTTTAGGCTGGGTTTCTGTATAGCACTTTGTGACATTTGATATAAAAAAAAGTCATTTTTAAATACATTTGATTGATTGATTTATTTCTGTTTTTAGAGGGAGAGAAACCGAAAGCCCACCGTCGCCTCATGGGTCTCCTGTTCGCGGCAGGCACGGGTATTGAACCAGCACCTGTAGCAACACAGTTTGCACTGCGATGCAGTGTACCACACAGTGTACCACTGCACCACTCGGCAGGCCACAAAGTTTTTAATGTTGATAAATTGCCTTGCACAAATGATCTACAGTAGTGGCCAAAAGTTTTGAGAATGACACAGATATTAATTTTCACAAAGTCTGCTGCCTCAGTTTGTATGATGGCAATTTGCTTATACTCCAGAATGTTATGAAGAGTGATCAGATGAATTGCAATTAATTGCAAAGTCCCTCTTTGCCATGCAAATGAACTGAATCTCAATAAAACATTTCCACTCCATTTCAGCTCAGGACCAGCTGACATCATGTCTGTGATTCTCTCATTAACACAGGTGTGAGTGTTGATGAGGACAAGGCTGGAGATCACTCTGTCATGCTGAGTGAGTTCCAATAACAGACTGGAAGCTTCAAAAGGAGGGTGGTGCTTGCTCTTCCTCTGTAAACCATGGTTACCTGCAAGGAAACACGTGCAGTCATCATTGCTTTGCACAAAAAGGGCTTCACGGGCAAGGATATTGCTGCCAGTAAGATTGCACCTAAATCAACCATTTATCGGATCATCAAGAACTTCAAGGAGAGTGGTTCAATTGTTGTGAAGAAGACTTCAGGGCGCCCAAGAAAGTCCAGCAAGCTCCAGGACCGTCTCCTAAAGTTGATTCAGCTGCGGGATCGGGACATCACTAGTACAGAGCTTGCTCAGGAATGGCAGCAGGCAGGTGTGAGTGCATCTGCACGCATAGTGAGGCAAAGACTTTTGGAGGATGGCCTGGTGTCAAGAATGGCAGCAAAGACGCCACTTCTATACAGGAAAAACATCAGGGACAGACTGATATTCTGCAAAAGGTACAGGGATTGGACTGCTGAGGACTGGGGTAATGTCATTTTCTCTGTTGAATCCGCTTTCCGATTGTTTGGGGCATCCTGAAAAAAAGCTTGTCCGGAGAAGACATGGTGAGCGCTACCATCAGTCCTGTGTCATGCCAACAGTAAAGCATCCTGAGACCATTCATGTGTGGGGTTGCTTCTCAGCCAAGGGAGTGGGCTCACTCACAATTTTGCCTAAGAACACAGCCATGAATAAAGAATGGTACCAACACATCCTCCAAGAGCAACTTCTCCCAAACATCCAGGAACAGTTTGGTGACGAACAATGCCTTTTCCAGCATGATGAAGCACCTTGCCTTAAGGCAAACGTGACTAAGTGTCTAGGGGAACAAAACATCGATATTTTGGGTCCATGGCCAGGAAACTCCTCAGACCTTAATCCCATTGAAAACGTGTGGTCAAGAGGAAAATGGCGCCGGAGGAGATGGCTGCCGTTTTACGGTCTCCTAACCAATTGTGCTATTACGTGTTTTTTTTTTGCGATAGTTGTAAATTATTTTGTACATAATGTTTCTGAAACCGTATCTTACGGCAGAAAAGAGCTTCTGGATATCAGGACAGGGATCACTCACCTCGGATTAGACAGAGTTTCTGGATATCAGAACAGCGATCACTCACCTCGGATTAGACAAAGATCTTCTGGATATCAGAACAGCGATCTCTCACCTCGGATTAGACAAAGATCTTCTGGATATCAGAACAGCGATCACTCACCTCAGATTAGACAAAGATCTTCAGGATATCAGGACAGCGATCACTCACCTCGGATTAGACAAAGATCTTCTAGATATCAGAACAGCGATCACTCACCTCGGATTAGACAAAGATCTTCTAGATATCAGAACAGCGATCACTGACCTCGGATTAGACAAAGATCTTCTGGATATCAGGACAGCGATCACTCACCTCGGATTAGACAAAGATCTTCTAGATATCAGGACAGCGATCACTCACCTCGGATTAGACAAAGATCTTCTGGATATCAGGACAGCGATCACTCACCTCGGATTAGACAAAGATCTTGTAGATATCAGAACAGCGATCATTCACCACGGATTAGACAAAGAGCTTCTAGATATCAGAACAGCGATCACTCACCTCGGATTAGAAGTTTTTTTCAACAACAACAGCAGCAAGCAGGACTAGCCACTTTAAATAATGCCACTTAATATAATGTTTACATTCCCTACATTACTCATCTCATATGTATATAACTGTACTCTATATCATCTACTGCATCTTACAATCTTTATGTAATACATGTATCACTAGCCACTTTAAACTATGCCACTTATGTTTACATACACTACATTACTCATCCTTCTTCCTCCCGGGGAAGGACTGCCCGTCCCATGATCTCGCCATCACGGTTGACAACTCCATTGTGTCCTCCTCCCAGAGCGCTAAGAACCTTGGTGTGATCCTGGACAACACCCTGTCGTTCTCAACCAACATCAAGGCGGTGGCCCGTTCCTGTAGGTTCATGCTCTACAACATCCGCAGAGTACGACCCTGCCTCACACAGGAAGCGGCACAGGTCCTAATCCAGGCACATGTCATCTCCCGTCTGGATTACTGCAACTCGCTGTTGGCTGGGCTCCCTGCCTGTGCCATTAAACCCCTTCAACTCATCCAGAATGCCGCAGCCCGTCTGGTGTTCAACCTTCCCAAGTTCTCTCACGTCACCCCGCTCCTCCGTTCTCTCCACTGGCTTCCAGTTGAAGCTCGCATCCGCTACAAGACCATGGTGCTTGCCTACGGAGCTGTGAGGGGAACGGCACCTCAGTACCTCCAGGCTCTGATCAGGCCCTACACCCAAACAAGGGCACTGCGTTCATCCACCTCTGGCCTGCTCGCCTCCCTACCACTGAGGAAGTACAGCTCCCGCTCAGCCCAGTCAAAACTGTTCGCTGCTCTGGCCCCCCAATGGTGGAACAAACTCCCTCACGACGCCAGGACAGCGGAGTCAATCACCACCTTCCGGAGACACCTGAAACCCCACCTCTTTAAGGAATACCTAGGATAGGATAAGTATTCCCCCCCCCCTTTAAGATTTAGATGCACTATTGTAAAGTGACTGTTCCACTGGATGTCATAAGGTGAATGCACCAATTTGTAAGTCGCTCTGGATAAGAGCGTCTGCTAAATGACTTAAATGTAAATGTAAATGTCATAAGAGATCTTGCCTATACCGTTCTGTACCATCACTCATTCATATATCTTTATGTACTGTATGATGAACAGGGAGTAGCAGTAGCGTAAAAAGAGGGGTTGGCTGGTTGTGGGACACAATGCAGATAGCCCGGATGGCCAATGTGTGGGAGCACTGGTTGGTCGGGCCAATTTAGGTAGTATGTACATGAATGTATAGTTGAAGTGACTATGCATATAAGATAAACAGAGAGTAGCAGCAGCGTAAAAGAGGGGTTGGGGGGGACACAATGCAAATAGTCTGGGTAACCATTTGGTTACCTGTTCAGGAGTCTTATGGCTGGGGGTAAAAACTGTTGAGAAGCCTTTTTGTCCTAGACTTGGCACTCCGATACCGCTGACATGCGGTAGTAGAGAGAACAGTGTATGACTGGGGTGGCTGGCGTCTTTGACAATTGTCAGTGCCTTCCTCTGACACCACCTGGTGTAGAAGTCCTGGATGGCAGGCAGCTTTGCCCCAGTGATGTACTGGGCCGTATGCACTACCCTCTGAAGTGCCTTGCGGTCGGAGGCCGAGCAATTGCCATACCAGGCAGTGATGCAACCGGTCAGGATGTTCTCGATATTGCAGCTGTAGAACCTTTTCGGGATCTCAGGTCCCATGCCAAATCTTTTTTCGTTTCCTGAGGGGGAATAGGCTTTGTCGTGCCCTCTTCACGACTAGTGTGTTTGGACCATTCTAGTTTGTTGTTGATGTGGACACCAAGGAATTTGAAGCTCTCAACCTGCTCCACTACAGCCCCGTCGATGAGAATGGGAACGTGCTCGGTGCTCCTTTTCCTGTAGTCCACAATCATCTCCTTAGTCTTGGTTATGTTGAGGGATAGGTTGTTTTCTGGCTGTCTCGTCGTTGTTGGTGATCAGGCCAACTACTGTTGTGTCGTCTGAAACTTAATGATGGTGTTGGAGTCGTGCCTGGCCATGTAGTTGTGGGTGAACAGGGAGTACAGGAGGGGACTGAGCACACACCCCTGGGGAGCTCCAGTGTTGAGGATCAGCATGGCAGATGTGTTGCTACCTACCCTCACCACCTGGGGGCGGCCCGTCAGGAAGTCCAGGATCCAGTTGCAGAGGGAGGTGTTTACTCCACGGTTCCTTAGCTTAGTGATGAGCTTTGGGTACTATGATGCTGAACACTGAGCTGTAGTCAATGAATAGCATTCTCACATAGCTGTTACTTTTGTCCAGGTGGGTATGCAAATTGGAGTGGGTCTAGGGTTTCTGGGATAATGGTGTTGATGTGAGCCATTACCAGCCTTCAAAGCACTTCATGGCTATCTGCACGGCTCCAACGGGTAGTATAACGTGAGTGCCACTTTTTCATTATATTTCATTATATTAGGCGGTTTGATTTGTCTTATGCAATTTCTTCTCAGCTAGCACAGAGCCGTCTTTGTATCAAAGATAATTGCGTCGTATTTGCTTGAAGTCTTCATAGTAGCTAACGTCCACTGATTAGCTGCACTGAGAAACTTTTACAATCACTGGACTTGATTACAGTGTTGCTAAAAGCTGTCTTTGCTGTCTTGAAGATCACGTATCCAAGATAATTGTGTTGTTTAGGTTTAGAGTGTGTAGTCTTAGAGTGATTATCTTAATTTACCGAGGTTAGCTAGCCAGCATCGTCCTAACGTAGGTGACTCTGCTAGCTAGCCAACAGCTAGCCAACGCTTGCCAACGTCTTCTGTATAGAACTCAACTACCCGGTCGCATTCACAGGTTGTATCACATTTTCACTTCATTTCATTACAGTACAACGGTTTGATTTGTTTGATCGTAGCTACCTACTTAGCTAGCTACATAGCCGTCTTTGTATCAAAGATAATTGTGTAGTCTAGAGCGATTTTCTAGGTTCTAGCCATCTATTGTCGTTCTTTTAACATTTAACACTTTAAGTAGCCTTAGCAGAATAGCAACACTGCAGAAACTATTACACTCCAGAATGACATCTGTGTCAATAGCACCCACTGCCAGCTGGCCTACTTCAGCAGTACTGTATCATTTTAATCATTTTAGTCAATAAGATTCTTGCTACGTAGCTTAACTTTCTGAACATTCGAGACGTGTAGTCCACTTGTCATTCAATCTCCTTTGCATTTAGCCTCTTCTGTAGCCTGTCAACTATGTGTCTGTTTATGCTCTCTCCTCTCTGCACAGACCATACAAACGCTCCTGGCGCGTGGCCGCGGCCACCCTTTACTCTGGTGGTCCCAGCGCGCACGACCCACGTGGAGTTCCAGGTCTCCGGTAGCCTCTGGAACTGCCAATCTGCGGTCAACAAGGCAGAGTTCATCTCAGCCTATGCCTCCCTCCAGTCCCCGACTTCTTGGCACTGACGGAAACATGGATCACCACAGACAACACTGCTTTTCCTGTTTGATGTGTTTCGCACACCCGAGAGCATCTGGGCGGGGTGGCGGGATCCTCATCTCTCCCAAGTGGTCATTTTCTTTCTCCCCTTACCCATCTGTCTATCGCCACCTTTGAATTCCATGCTGTCACAGTTACTAGCCCTTTCAAGCTTAACATCCTTATTTAGCCCTCCAGGTTCCCAGTTCATCAATGAGCTTGATGCCTTGATAAGCTCCTTTCCTGAGGACGCTCACCTCTCACAGTTCTTGACTTTAAACCTCCCCAGTGACTTTGACTCTTTCCTCTCTGCCTCCTTCTTTACTCCTCTCCTCTTTTGACCTCACCCTCTCACCTTCCCCCTACTCACAAGGCAGGCAATACGCTCGACCTCATCTTTACTAGATGCTGTTCTTCCACTAACCTCACTGCAACTCCCCTCCAGTCTCCGACCACTGCCTTGTATCCTTTTCCCTCTCGCTCTCATCCAACACCTCCCACACTGCCCCTACTCGGATGGTACATGTTCCAGCTACTCTCTCCTCTTCCATCCTATCATCTCTTCCCTCCGCTCAAAGCAGTCCTGATTCTGCCTCCTCAACCCTCCTCTCCTCCCTCTCTGCATCCCATTTTCTATGATCCTCCACTGGTGCTCCTGCTTTAATGACTTTTTGCGAGCTCACAGAACAGGGCTCCGGGCAATCAGGAAATGGAGTTGTGGTCCCTGCGGACCTGGCATCCTTTCACTCCCTCTCTCTACATTTTCCTCCTCTGTCTCTGCTGCTAAAGCCACTTTCTACCACGCTAAATTCCAAGCATCTGCCTCTAACCCTAGAAGCTCTTTGCCACCTTTCCTCCCTCTGGTTGCAGATGATTTAACATTTTGATAGATCCGATTTGCTAAGTCAAAGAACTGGTTCTGCTCACACTGCCCTACCCTGTGCTCTGACCTTAAAGTCCCCCTCTCTCCAGATGAAATCCGCGTCTTCTGGGTGCCCAACAAGTGGTTCCTCTCTTCTCCAGACCATTTCCGGAGACCTTCTATTTCACCTCGCTCATCAACTCATCCCTGACCGCTGGCTGACGTCCCTTCCGTCTTAGTGCAGAGTTGCACCCCATCTGTCTCGATCCCTGATGTCAAATTACAGACCAGTATCCCTTCTTTCTTTTCTCTCCAAAAGTCCTTGGCCAGCTCTCCCGCTATCTCTCTCTGAATGACTTGATCCAAATCAGTCAGGTTTCAAGACTAGTCATTCAACTGAGACTGCTCTCCTCTGTATCACGGAGCTTTAAATAATCTCTCCTCTGCTCTCATCCTTCTAGATCTATCGGCTGCCTTCGATACTGTGAACCATCAGATCCTCCTCTCCACCCTCTCCGAGTTGGGCACCGGCCCACGCTGTTGTTGACAACCAGGTGGCGTGGCGAGAATCTGTCTCCTCCCCGCGCTCTCACCACTGGTGTCCCCCAGGGCTCTGTTCTTGGCCCTCTCCTATTCTCGCTATACACCAAGTCACTTGGCTCTGTCATAACCCATGGTCTCTCTTATCATTGCTATGCAGACGACACACAATTAATCTTCTCCTTTCCCCCTTCTGATGACCAGGTGGCGAATCGCATCTCTGCATGTCTGGCAGACATATCAGTGTGGATGACGGATCACCACCTCAAGCTGAACCTCGGCAAGACGGAGCTGCTCTTCCTCCCGGGGAAGGACTGCCAGTTTGATTGCCATCCAACAACTCCATTTGTCCTTCCCAGAGCGCCAAGTTGGCGTGATCCTGACAACACCCTGGTTCTCAACTAACATCAAGGCGGTGGCCCGTTCCTGTAGGTTCATGCTCTACAACATCCGCAGGTACGACCCTGCCTCACACAGGAGCGCAGGTCTAATCCAGGCACTTGTCATCTCCCGTCTGGATTCCTCTGCTGGGCTCCCTGCCTGTGCCATTAAACCCCTTCAACTCATCCAAATAATCTGGTGGATTCCTGTTCTCTCACGTCACCCCGCTCCTGGAGAATAAGTTTTCCACTGTCACATACACATGGTACAAGACCATGGTGTTACGGAGCTGTACGCACCTCAGTACCTCCAGGCTCTGATCAGGCCCTACACCCAAAAATGTTCATCCACCTCTGCCTGCTTCCCTACCACTTCTCAGCCCAGTCAAAATGCCCTGGCCCCCAATGGTGGAACAAACTCCCCAACGCCAGGACAGTAATCAATCACCACCTTCCGGAGACACTGAAACCCCATTCAGGTTAAGTAATCCCTCTCACCCCACCCCCTAAGTTTTAGATGCACTATTGTTAGTGACTGTCCCACTGGATGTCAAGTGAATGCACCAATTTGTAAGTCGCTCTGGGATAAAGACTTAAATAAATGTAAATGTAAAGCACTTCATGGCTAGGGACGTAACTGGTCTGTGGTCATTTAGGCAGGTTGCCTTTGTGTTCTTGGGCACAGAGACTATGGTGGTCTGCTTGAAGCATGTTGGTATTACAGACTCAATCAGGGACATATTGAAAATGTCAGTGAAGATATGCCAGTTGGTCAACATGTTCACATCCTGGTAATCCGTCTGGCCTTGTATATGTTGACCTGTTTGGTTAAGATAACAGTCATTTAACATTTAACATTTAAGTCAAAGACGCTCTTATCCAGTCATCTGGAAACTGATCTCAACTCAGTGTTGAGGTCGAGCATATGTGATTTAGCTCATCTGGTAGGCTCATGTCACTGAGCAGCTCGTGGCTGTGCTTCCTTTGTAGTCTGTAATAGTTTGCAAGCCCTGCCACACCAGACGAGCGTCGGAGCCGGTGTAGTATGATTCAATCTTATCCCTGTATTGATGCTTTTCCTGTTTGATGGTTCCTGCAGGGCATAGCGGGATTTCTCGTAAGTTTCCGGGTTACAGTCCCTGTTGAAAAACAAATGTTTGTCCTCAATGCACTTATTGATAAAGCCAGTGACTGATGTGGTTTATTCCTCAATGTCATCGGAGGAATCCCTGGACATGTTCCAGTCTGTGATAGCAAAGCAGTCCTGTAGTTTAGCATCTACTTCATCTGACCATTTTTTCTAGACTGAGTCACTGGTGCTTCCTGCTTTAATTTTTGCTTGTAAGCAGTAATCAGGAGGATAGAGTTGTGGTCGGATTTACCAAATGGAGGGCGAGTGAGAGCTTTACCCATCTCTGTGTGTGGAATACAGGTGATCTAGAAATGTTTTCCCTCTGGTTGCACATTTAACATGTTGATAGAGATTTGGTAGAACTGATTTTATTTTCCCTTGCATTAAAGTCCCCTGCCGCCTCTGGGTGAGTGGTTTCCTGTTTGCTTATTTCATTATACAGCTGGCTGAGTGCGGTCTTAGTGCCAGCATCTGTCTATAGTGGTAAATAAACAGCCAGGAAAAGTATCTGAGAACTTTCTAGGCCCCCACAGTTTATCATAATATACCTACTTCAGGCACAAAATCAGAGACTTGCCCCACAAATATGCACACACCCCCCCCCATCTTACTGAAGTGTGCTGTTCCCCACAACATCATCCCCTAGCTGAATACATGTCCCATCACACTCCAGTTTATTGTCCAATGATTTCACCGAGTAGTATTGATCAGCAGTTGCCTTCCACACCATCAGGCATCCGGCTCTTCTTCCTCCATCGCTTCCTTTTGCAAATAATTGGGATGTCCTGTGGGGTGTTTGGAGAATAAGTTTTCATTGTCACATACACACAGACCGAGTGTAGCGAAATGCTTGTGCTTCTAGTTCCGACCAACGAGTAATCTAACCTAACAATTCCACAACTACCACCTTATACACACAAGTGTAAAGGGATAAAGAATATGTACATATTCCATGTGTAACTCCCACACCACTGCTTTGCTTTATCCCAGGTCGCAGTTGTAAATGAGAACTTGTTCTCAACTGGCCTACCTGGTTAAGATAAATAATTTTAAAAAACGAATCCCAAAACATCTCAACTGGGTTGAGGTCGGGTGATTGTGATTGTGGAGGCAAGGTCATCTGATGCAGTACTCCATCACTCTCCTTCTTGGTCAAATAGCCCTTACACAGCCTGGAGATGGGTTGGGTCATTGTCCTGTTGAAAAACAAATGATTGTCCCACGAAGCGCAAACCAGATGGGATGGGATGGGATGGGATGGGATGGGATGGGATGGGATGGGATGGCGTATGGCGGCAGAATGATATGGTAGACATGAACAAATAACAAATCATAGACAATGTCACCAGCAAAGCACCCCCACACCATCACACCCCCACACCATCACACCCCCACACCATCACACCCCCACACCATCACACCCCCACACCATCACACCCCCACACCATCACACCCCCACACCATCACACCATCACACCATCACACCCCCACACCATCACACCCCCACACCATCACACCCCCACACCATCACACCCCCACACCATCACACCCCCACACCATCACACCATCACACCATCACACCCCCACACCATCACACCCCCACACCATCACACCCCCACACCATCACACCATCACACCCCCACACCCCACACCATCATCACACCCCCACACCATCACACCCCCACACCATCACACCCCCACACCATCACACCCCCACACCATCACACCCCCACACCATCACACCATCACACCATCACCCACACCATCACACCCCCCACACCATCACACCCCCACACCATCACACCCCCACACCATCACACCCCCACACCATCACACCCCCACACCATCACACCCCCACACCATCACACCCCCACACCATCACACCCCCACACCATCACACCCCCACACCATCACACCCCCACACCATCACACCATCACACCATCACACCCCCACACCATCACACCATCACACCCCCCACACCATCACACCCCCACACCATCACACCCCCACACCATCACACCCCCACACCATCACACCCCCACACCATCACACCCCCACACCATCACACCCCCACACCATCACACCATCACACCATCACACCATCACACCATCACACCCCCACACCATCACACCCCCACACCATCACACCCCCACACCATCACACCTCCACACCATCACACCCCCACACCATCACAGCATCACACCATCACACCATCACAGCATCACACCCCCACACCATCACAGCATCACACCTCATCAATCTGCCGTTGTTCACAAAACATCTTAGTTAGATCTTAGTAAAATTGCACGACTATGATCTCCTCAGCAAAAACGTACAAATTAATGACAGAATTCTTGAGTTATCTATATTGAGGAAGTGGCTACGGCATCTCAAAATGGACAAACGGTGCTATTGGAATAGAATATTGGAATAGGTAAAGTGTTCGTACGGAATAGGTAAAGATTCAAATGTATGTATGGAATAGGTGTGTGTGTGTGTGTGTGTGTGTGTGTGTGTGTGTGTGTGTGTGTGTGTGTGTGTGTGTGTGTGTGTGTGTGTGTGTGTGTGTGTGTGTGTGTGTGTGTGTGTGTGTGTGTGTGTGTGTGTGTGTGTGTGTGTGTGTGTGTGTGTGTCTGTCTGTCTGTCTGTCTGTCTGTCTGTCTGTCTGTCTGTCTGTCTGTCTGTCTGTCTGTCTGTCTGTCTGTCTGTCTGTCTGTCTGTCTGTCTGTCTGTCTGTCTGTCTGTCTGTCTGTCTGTCTGTCTGTCTGTCTGTCTGTCTGTCTGTCTGTCTGTCTGTCTGTCTGTCTGTCTGTCTGTCTGTCTGTCTGTCTGTCTGTCTGTCTGTCTGTCTGTCTGTCTGTCTGTCTGTCTGTCTGTCTGTCTGTCTGTCTGTCTGTCTGTCTGTCTGTCTGTCTGTCTGTCTGTCTGTCTGTCTGTCTGTCTGTCTGTCTGTCTGTCTGTCTGTCTGTCTGTCTGTCTGTCTGTCTGTCTGTCTGTCTGTCTGTCTGTCTGTCTGTCTGTCTGTCTGTCTGTCTGTCTGTCTGTCTGTCTGTCTGTCTGTCTGTCTGTCTGTCTGTCTGTCTGTCTGTCTGTCTGTCTGTCTGTCTGTCTGTCTGTCTGTCTGTCTGTCTGTCTGTCTGTCTGTCTGTCTGTCTGTCTGTCTGTCTGTCTGTCTGTCTGTCTGTCTGTCTGTCTGTCTGTCTGTCTGTCTGTCTGTCTGTCTGTCTGTCTGTCTGTCTGTCTGTCTGTGTGTTTCTATGCCTTACCTTGAGTTTGTCCTGTGAGTCCTTGGGGAGTGCTCTATGTTCTATACTACAGAGGTGAGGATGGACTCCTGTTCTGTTTTTAGATGAGACTGTCTGTCCTCTAGGCCAGCTACAGCCTCCTCGGACCCTCTACTACACTACTCTCTCGCAGCCACACACTTCACCTGGAGAGAGAGAGAGAGAGAGAGAGAGAGAGAGAGAGAGAGAGAGAGAGAGAGAGAGAGAGAGAGAGAGAGAGAGAGAGAGAGAGAGAGAGAGAGAGAGAAAATGTGCACCCCTTTGGGGCCCCAGGACCAGGATTGAGAAACACTGTTCTTGACCAGCCACAACTCACTCTGACCCCCTCCTTTGGTCCTCTCTTCTGACCCCCTCCTTTGGTCCTCTCTTCTGACCCCCTCCTTTGGTCCTCTCTTCTGACCCCCTCCTTTGGTCCTCTCTTCTGACCCCCTCCTTTGGTCCTCTATTCTGACCCCCTCCTTTGGTCCTCTCTTCTGACCCCCTCCTTTGGTCCTCTAATCTGACCCCCTCCTTTGGTCCTCTCCTCTGACCCCATCCTTTGGTCCTCTATTTTGACCCCCTCCTTTGGTCCTCTTCTCTGACCCCCTCCTTTGGTCCTCTTCTCTGACCCCCTCCTTTGGTCCTCTCCTCTGACCCCCTCCTTTGGTCCTCTCCTCTGACCTCCTATTTCGGTCCTCTCCTCTGGTCCTCTCCTCTGACCCCCTATTTTTATCCTCTCCTCTTGTCCTCTCCTCTGACCCCCTCCTTTGGTCCTCTCCTTGACCCCTATTTTGACCCCCTCCTTTGGTCCTCTCCTTTGACCCCTATTTTGGTCCTCTCTTCTGACCCCCTCCTTTGGTCCTCTATTCTGACCCCCTCCTTTGGTCCTCTTCTCTGACCCCCTCCTTTGGTCCTCTCCTCTGACCCCCCTTGTGGTCCTCTCCTCTGACCCCCCCCTTTTGGTCCTCTTCTCTGACCCCATCCTTTGGTCCTCTCCTCTGACCCCCTCCTTTGGTCCTCTCCTCTGACCCCCCTTGTGGTCCTCTCCTCTGACCCCCCTTTTGGTCCTCTTCTCTGACCCCATCCTTTGGTCCTCTCCTCTGACCCCCTCCTTTGGTCCTCTCCTCTGACCTCCTATTTTGGTCCTCTCCTCTGGTCCTCTCCTCTGACCCCCTATGTTGATCCTCTCCTCTGGTCCTCTCCTCTGACCCCCTTCTTTGGTCCTCTCCTCTGACCCCCCATTTTGACCCCTCTCCTTTGACCCCCTATTTTGGTCCTTTTTCTCTGACCCCCTCCTTTCGTTCTCTTCTAGAGCCATGCACACCTGGAAGGAGGAGACAACAGCATTATCAGTCAGAACAACTCTATGGCAACAGCATTATCAGCTGCTGTTCATTATCTAAAGCTACTAATCCAAGGCTTTGTGACTATTTCATTGTATTCCATATCTCTATCGGTTCAAAACTGTGAAAGACAGTTCAAGAAGAGGTTAGGCTATGCTCACACTTACACTTATGTTCCAGTCATAATAGACTCCAGAGACTGACCATCTTACCGAGAGCTAGACAGACAACCTTAAACGTCTGACCTCTCTCCCTTTTTCCATTTAACCCCCTTCTGAACCGTTCTCCTGTCAACTCTTCCTCCCCTCCATAGTGAATGGAGTCGATACTCTCAGGATCTCTATGGGGACACATTAATCAATGCAGCCATGTGTGTGCATCTATCTGGGACAGTACATGGAGTGTGGTACGGGCTAATAAGGTTTGGAGCACTCAGTCAATACATTGACCGTGAGTTAGTTCAGTCAGATAAATAAACTGAGGCCCTGACAGAGGGGTTCTTTTGTACACTGTATAATACAGAGGTCATCAAGGGTGTGCAACCCAGCACGGACACACCTGATTCAGCCACTCAGCCGATGGTGTCAGGTGTGTTAGTGCTGGGCTTGGAAGACACGTCTGCACACCATGTAGTTCTCTAGGGTCCTCATTTAGAAACGTTTTTCTATGTACAAAATGTGCCCCCCAAAAACATGCGTGCGCCAGTTCACTTATCCTCCCGCTAACTAACCTTGGACCATGCATGCACACCGTTTCCAGTGGTTGAACTATTGCATTGCAAGATGGGCAAAATCAGCCCAAAAGCCTTGAGCAGGGTTATATGGTGACACTCTACATATACAGAACAAAAGGACAGGAATCCTAACTAAATATAGTAACAAGATGCAGTCATTTGCCGTTATCGAGAGGAGCAAGCGTTCTGAAATAACTAAAAACAGGCATCTATTTCCTATCGTTTATTTAATTTACATGATCATTGCGGAATAAATTCCTCACCGTTTCTGACTGTGATGGTAGCCTAGTGGTTAGAGGCAGGTAGCCTAGTGGTTAGAGGCAGGTAGCCTAGTGGTTAGAGGCAGGTAGCCTAGTGGTTAGAGGCAGGTAGCCTAGTGGTTAGAGGCAGGTAGCCTAGTGGTTAGAGGCAGGTAGCCTAGTGGTTAGCGTGTTGGACTAGTAACCGGAAGGTTGCAAGTTCAAATCCCTGAGCTGACATGGTACAGACATGGTACAAATCTGTTGTTCAGTTCCCAGGCTGTCATTGAAAATAAGAATGTGTTCTTTACTGACTTGCCTAGTTAAATAAAGGTAAAATTGTGCCCATTAGGAGGGCTATTATAATATCATGCTGTTTCTCTATGCAGATGACAGTTTATAAAACACAGTAGAATTGAACAGGTCAACAGAGTTGATCTTTTGCATTGAGTTGTGTAGGCTACCATTACAAGCAGACCTACTGTAGTAAAACAGACAATGTAGACAATTTTTCGGAATTCTTGAACAGTTCAGCATACAGGAAAAGGAGGATGGAGCATGCCCCCATTCTCATCGACTGGGCTGTAGTGGAGCAGGTTGAGAGCTTCAAGTTCCTTGGCATCCACATCACCAACAAACTAACATAGCCCAAGCACACCAAGACAGTCTTGAAGAGGGCACGACAAAACCTCTTCCCCATCAGGAGACTGAAAGGATTTGGCATGGATCCTCAGATCCTCAAAAGGTTTGACAGCTGCGCCATCGAGAGCATCCTGACGGGTTGCATCACAGCATGGTATGGCAAACGCTCAGCCTCCGATCGCAAGGCGCTACAGATGCAGGTGCGTACGGCCCAGTACATCACCGGGGAAAAGCTTCCTGCCATCCGGGACCTCTATACCAGACGGTGTCAGAGGAAGGCCCTAGAAATTGTCAAAGACTCCAGCCACCCTAGTCATAGACTGTTCTCTCTGCTACCACACGGCAAGCGGTACCGGAGCGCCAAGTCTAGATCCAAGAGGCTTCTAAACAGCTTCTACCCCCAAACTATAACAGCTAATCAAATGGCTAAAATGGAAAAAGGGAATGCAAAACATTAAACAATCTGTTTACTGGTCCACAACAATTTGTCTTGGCCTAATTCCAATATTTCAAAAGTATTCAGCAAATAAGGGCGTACGGTACGTGTGGAAAGGGGCGTGTGTGTTCTGTGCTGTCCATACATGTATACATACCTTGTCTTCCATTGCCTGTTAGAGCAGTGTGTACTTCCTGTTGAGGTGTGAGTGTTACGCCTGTCCTCTGCTCAGTTCCACTGTCCGACTGTCCAGCTTCCCACGCAGAGCCCTCACCAGCTCCTTGTCCCCCTGGGAGAGGACAACGCAGGGCCATACCATAGATGGAGGATGGGAGAACACTATGTCCAGATAGTGTTTGATAACCCAGGCTAATGTTGGCTGAAGCGGGGTCCATTAATTCACAGAGATGTGTTCACATTTAACCACTTAGGATGTGAACATGAACCAATTTAAACAGGATAAAAGGAAGGACTTACAGCTAAGAGATTGAAGAGATTGAATGAGGCTCATTGGACAATAGAGAGATGTGTTTAAATTGGATGAGGTGAGCCACTGCGTCTGGAGTGGACCATGAAGATGGAATTGTTTTATCTTTATGGTCTGGAAATCTGTCTTCTAAGGCGTGTTCTAAGGAACATTTGAGCCTTGTTCTAAGGAACATTTCAGCCTTGTTCTGAGGAACGTTTCAGCCTTGTTCTAAGGAACATTTCAGCCTTGTTCTAAGGAACGTTTCAGCCTTGTTCTAAGGAATGTTCCAGCCTTGTTCTAAGGAACATTTCAGCCTTGTTCTAAGGAACGTTTCAGCCTTGTTCTAAGGAACGTTTCAGCCTTGTTCTGAGGGAGATTCCAGCCTTGTTCTAAGTGTGATTTAAGCTTTACTCTACAGGAGATTTAAGCTTTGCTCTAAGGGAGGTTTCAGCATTGCTCTAAGGGAGGTTTCAGCATTGCTCTAAGGGAGGTTTCAGCCTTGCTCTGTGTGTGTGTGTGTGTGTGTGTGTGTGTGTGTGTGTGTGTGTGTGTGTGTGTGTGTGTGTGTGTGTGTGTGTGTGTGTGTGTGTGTGTGTGTGTGTGTGTGTGTGTGTGTGTGTGTGTGTGTGTGTGTGTGTGTGTGTGTGTGTGTGTGTGTGTGTGTGTGTATTCAGGGTGCCCAAGCCCCTATCTGAGCAGCCTTGCCCTGATACACCAGTCACACTGAAGGGAAGGGAGTAGTGTAGTGTTTAGAATAGAAGGGAATAGAAGTAGTGTTTAAATATTCAGGCCTGGAGGGAGCCCCTGTCCATCTATAGCCTGTAGGAGCCTACCGGGTTAGCTAACCACATTAGGAGAGAGGGGAGGCTGTCCTAGATTCACCCTAGCTCAAAGCACGTTGAGGTCTGGGACTGCATGGGTAGAGGAGTCAATTGAAATGACAATAAAGGAAAAGGGAGCTGAACATTTTACTTGAGAAATTCCCACTTCCACCTCATGGGACCAATGCCAGATAATTATTAAAAACGTTTTAGTTGGGTTACTGACCTTTACTTTTTCATAAAACATTTTTGAACCACCAAGTTCCACTAAGGTTAATTACATGGACTCTTAGATGTTAAAGACAAATAGTGTTGCATACAACCCCAATCCCAATGTACTTTAAAATGTATCAATTTACCAATTATGCACATTTAGGCATATTTAGGCACAATTAGGCAAGACTTGATACAAAATAATGTCCAGTATTGCCATGCTTCACTGGATCGAGCTGAAACTTTGCACACACACTGCTTCCATCTAGTGACCAACATCTATATTGCGCCTAAACTGAAATATATTATGGCCTTTCTCTTGCATTTCAAAGATGATGGAACAAAACATGTTTTGTTTGTATTATATTTTACCAGATCTAATGTGTTATATTCTCCTACATTCATTTCACATTTTCACAATCTTCAAATGGTACAAAGAATGTGCATATCCTTGCTTCAGGTCCAGAGCTACAGGCAGTTACATTTGGGTCATTTCAGGCGAAAATGGGAAAAAAAAGGGTCCGATCCTTAAGCCTAATTTCTGCTCTGGAAATTGACCCCTGAGCATAAGCTCTCAGAAATATCCACAGCTATTATAATCTAAAAAGGAGAAATGGAGCCATAGTTGAAAATGGGCTTTGGATCTTCTCCTCCAATGCGATTTTAGAAATTGTAGAAGATGGGCGCAATGAATGGGAAGATTAATTTAGTACAGTATACATGAACTATGAGATTAACCCCTACCTCTATGACATTCCTCTCCTTGTTACAGAGCCGTATTGTCCACTGTATCTCTCTGTCCTTATTGGCCCTGCCATCCTGCATCCTGGCTGGGCAGGGAGAGCAGGAGGTGAGGAGAAAGAGGAGGACGAAGAGGAGGGCAGTGAGAGCAGGAGGCGTGGAAAAAGGAGGAGGAGGAAGAGGAGGAGGAAGAGATGAAGAGAGGAATGTGAAGGGGATAAACACCAGATTGAACATAGATAGTAAAAAGCCAGGGCTCAGTTCAGCTCAGTATTAAGGATATAGTCCAGGTTTGTTTAAGGCAGATTGGTTCTCATTGCATTTGCTGATACCACTCTAAGCTCATGCAGTCTAGCCTACGAGGGGCTGACTTCGCAAGGCTTTGTCCCAGCTCAGAGCTCTACACCTAATCAGTTAATTGAGCACTTCATTCTTTGCATCCTAATGTATTATTTAAGAGGAGAAATTGTTTGGGGTATTAATTCACATCACATAGCCAGAGAGCCAGGTGTGAGTCAGTCAGTCAGTCAGTCAGTCAGTCAGTCAGTCAGTCAGTCAGTCAGTCAGTCAGCTGCTGATGGGAAGAGAGTTTGGAGGTGACAGACTCATTTAGCAGAAACAACAGGGAGGTGACTTTCACACTAATAATGACTGGATGACTGACTACAGCTAATCACTTGTTAACCTTTTTATCGGTCACCGAGAGGAGTACATTTTATCACTTTTCAACTCTGCAACAAGTCACATCCACAGTACATCTCACTGCCACTGTCTTCCTTCAGTTCCTCCATCTCCCTCTCCATCCTCTTACACTCTTCCCTCCACTGTCTGACTGCTTCCTGGTCTTCCTTCAGTTCCTCCATCTCCCTCTCCATCCTCTTACACTCTTCCCTCCACTGTCTGACTGCTTCCTGGTCTTCCTTCAGTTCCTCCATCTCCCTCTCCATCCTCTTACACTCTTCCCTCCACTGTCTGACTGCTTCCTGGTCTTCCTTCAGTTCCTCCATCTCCCTCTCCATCCTCTTACACTCTTCCCTCCACTGTCTGACTGCTTCCTGGTCTTCCTTCAGTTCCTCTCTCCTACTGGTGCTGTCTTGGAGCTGGGCCTCTGTGTCCTCAGCCCTGATCAGGACATGGGCCCTCTCCACAGCACCCTGATCAGGGCATGGGCCCTCTCCACAGCACCCTGATCAGGACATGGGCCCTCTCCACAGCACCCTGATCAGGACATGGGCCCCCTCCACAGCACCCTGATCAGGGCATGGGCCCTCTCCACAGCACCCTGATCAGGACATGGGCCCTCTCCACAGCACCCTGATCAGGACATGGGCCCCCTCCACAGCACCCTGATCAGGGCATGGGCCCTCTCCACAGCACCCTGATCAGGACATGGGCCCTCTCCACAGCACCCTGATCAGGACATGGGCCCTCTCCACAGCACCCTGATCAGGACATGGGCCCTCTCAACAGCACCCGATCAGGGCATGGGCCCTCTCCGCAGCACCCTGATCAGGACATGGGCCCTCTCCGCAGCACCCTGATCAGGACATGGGCCCTCTCCACAGCACCCTGATCAGGGCATGGGACCTCTCTGCAGAACCCTGATCAGGGCATGGGACCTCTCTGCAGAACCCTGATCATATCATGATGGTCAGTCCCTGCATCCATAGCTCTGTCTATGAATTTGAGATGGGTTACATTTCTCAAGCCCCATCCCTCAGCTTCTTGCTGAAACAGTGGCGACGATGGTGCTTTGTTATCAATTTCAACAGCAGATTGCTGCTTTACTACCTCAGATTTTTCAATCTGGCTCTAAATTTATTTGTGTGCTCTTAGATTTTTCAATTTAGAAGCACATATGCTCATTGTAAAAAAATGTCACTGTAGAGCCCTGCATTTGCAAATACACACACACACACACACACACACACACACACACACACACACACACACACACACACACACACACACACACACACACACACACACACACACACACACACACACACACACACACACACACACACACACACACACACACACACACACACACACACACACACACACACCTTAATCTTCTCAGTCTCTGATCTCAGCAGTTTGTTCTTGAGGGCCTCCTCAGTTTCCAGGGCCTGAGCATCCTGTCCCATCAGGGAACACACAAAGACACACACATACAGAGTAATGACTGATACATACACACACCCCAGCCTGCAGCCCTCTACATGTAGTATGTACCACATCCGAACTACGTGAGTCTTTGGGTTAGTTGATAAGCAAACACAGGAGGAGAGTATGACTAATGGTGTGACAGTAGCTAGTGGCAGATAGCCTAGTGGTTAGAGGGGGCAGATAGCCTAGTGGTTAGAGGGGGCAGGTAGCCTAGTGGTTAGAGAGGGGTGGCAGATAGCCTAGTGGTTAGAGGGGGCAGGTAGCCTAGTGGTTAGAGGGGGCAGATAGCCTAGTGGTTAGAGGGGCAGATAGCCTAGTGGTTAGAGGGGCAGGTAGCCTAGTGGTTAGAGAGGGGTGGCAGATAGCCTAGTGGTTAGAGGGGGCAGATAGCCTAGTGGTTAGAGGGGCAGATAGCCTAGTGGTTAGAGGGGGCAGGTAGCCTAGTGGTTAGAGAGGGGTGGCAGATAGCCTAGTGGTTAGAGGGGGCAGGTAGCCTAGTGGTTAGAGGGGGCAGGTAGCCTAGTGGTTAGAGAGGGGTGGCAGATAGCCTAGTGGTTAGAGGGGCAGGTAGCCTAGTGGTTAGAGGGGGCGGCAGATAGCCTAGTGGTTAGAGGGGGCAGGTAGCCTAGTGGTTAGAGGGGGCGGCAGATAGCCTAGTGGTTAGAGGGGGCAGATAGCCTAGTGGTTAGAGAGGGGTGGCAGATAGCCTAGTGGTTAGAGGGGGCAGATAGCCTAGTGGTTAGAGAGGGGTGGCAGATAGCCTAGTGGTTAGAGGGGGCGGCAGATAGCCTAGTGGTTAGAGGGGGCAGATAGCCTAGTGGTTAGAGAGGGGTGGCAGATAGCCTAGTGGTTAGGGGGCGGCAGGTAGCCTAGTGGTTAGAGAGGGGTGGCAGATAGCCTAGTGGTTAGAGGGGCGGCAGATAGCCTAGTGGTTAGAGGGGGCGGCAGATAGCCTAGTGGTTAGAGGGGGCGGCAGGTAGCCTAGTGGTTAGAGGGGGTGGCAGATAGCCTAGTGGTTAGAGGGGGCAGATAGCCTAGTGGTTAGAGGGGGCGGCAGATAGCCTAGTGGTTAGAGGGGGGCGGCAGGTAGCCTAGTGGTTAGAGGGGGCAGGTAGCCTAGTGGTTAGAGAGGGGTGGCAGATAGCCTAGTGGTTAGAGGGGGCGGCAGATAGCCTAGTGGTTAGAGGGGGCGGCAGATAGCCTAGTGGTTAGAGGGGGCGGCAGGTAGCCTAGTGGTTAGAGGGGGTGGCAGATAGCCTAGTGGTTAGAGGGGCAGATAGCCTAGTGGTTAGAGGGGGCGGCAGATAGCCTAGTGGTTAGAGGGGGCGGCAGGTAGCCTAGTGGTTAGAGGGGCAGGTAGCCTAGTGGTTAGAGGGGGCAGGTAGCCTAGTGGTTAGAGGGGGTGGCAGATAGCCTAGTGGTTAGAGGGGGCAGGTAGCCTAGTGGTTAGAGGGGCAGGTAGCCTAGTGGTTAGAGGGGCAGGTAGCCTAGTGGTTAGAGGGTGGCAGATAGCCTAGTGGTTAGAGGTGGCAGATAGCCTAGTGGTTAGAGGGGCGGCAGATAGCCTAGTGGTTAGAGGGGGCAGATAGCCTAGTGGTTAGAGGGGGCAGATAGCCTAGTGGTTAGAGGGGGCGGCAGATAGCCTAGTGGTTAGAGGGGGCAGGTAGCCTAGTGGTTAGAGGGGGTGGCAGATAGCCTAGTGGTTAGAGGGGGTGGCAGATAGCCTAGTGGTTAGAGGGGCGGCAGATAGCCTAGTGGTTAGAGGGGGCAGATAGCCTAGTGGTTAGAGGGCAGATAGCCTAGTGGTTAGGGGGCAGATAGCCTAGTGGTTAGAGGGGGTGGCAGATAGCCTAGTGGTTAGAGGGGTGGCAGATAGCCTAGTGGTTAGAGGAGGCAGATAGCCTAGTGGTTAGAGGGGGCAGATAGCCTAGTGGTTAGAGGGGGCTAGGCAGATAGCCTAGTGGTTAGAGGAGGCAGATAGCCTAGTGGTTAGAGGCGGCAGATAGCCTAGTGGTTAGAGGGGGCGGCAGATAGCCTAGTGGTTAGAGGGGGGGCGGCAGATAGCCTAGTGGTTAGAGGGGCAGATAGCCTAGTGGTTAGAGGGGGCAGATAGCCTAGTGGTTAGAGGGGGCAGATAGCCTAGTGGTTAGAGGGGCAGATAGCCTAGTGGTTAGAGGGGGCGGCAGATAGCCTAGTGGTTAGAGGGGGCGGCAGATAGCCTAGTGGTTAGAGAGGCAGATAGCCTAGTGGTTAGAGGGGCAGATAGCCTAGTGGTTAGAGGGGCGGCAGATAGCCTAGTGGTTAGAGGGGGCAGATAGCCTAGTGGTTAGAGGGGCAGCAGATAGCCTAGTGGTTAGAGGGGCAGATAGCCTAGTGGTTAGAGGGGGCAGATAGCCTAGTGGTTAGAGGGGCAGATAGCCTAGTGGTTAGAGGGGGCAGATAGCCTAGTGGTTAGAGGAGGCAGATAGCCTAGTGGTTAGAGGGGGGGCAGATAGCCTAGTGGTTAGAGGGGGAGGCAGATAGCCTAGTGGTTAGAGGAGGCAGATAGCCTAGTGGTTAGAGGGGGTGGCAGATAGCCTAGTGGTTAGAGGGGGTGGCAGATAGCCTAGTGGTTAGAGGGGGCGGCAGATAGCCTAGTGGTTAGGGGGGCAGATAGCCTAGTGGTTAGAGGGGGTGGCAGATAGCCTAGTGGTTAGAGGGGCAGATAGCCTAGTGGTTAGAGGGGCAGATAGCCTAGTGGTTAGAGGGGCAGATAGCCTAGTGGTTAGAGGGGCAGATAGCCTAGTGGTTAGAGGGGGCGGCAGATAGCCTAGTGGTTAGAGGGGCAGATAGCCTAGTGGTTAGAGGAGGCAGGTAGCCTAGTGGCAGCATAGCCTAGTGGTTAGAGGGGGCGGCAGATAGCCTAGTGGTTAGAGGGGGAGGCAGATAGCCTAGTGGTTAGAGGGGGCAGATAGCCTAGTGGTTAGAGGAGGCAGATAGCCTAGTGGTTAGAGGGGGCGGCAGATAGCCTAGTGGTTAGAGGGGGCAGATAGCCTAGTGGTTAGAGGGGCGGCAGATAGCCTAGTGGTTAGAGGGGCGGCAGATAGCCTAGTGGTTAGAGGGGGCGGCAGATAGCCTAGTGGTTAGAGGGGGAGGCAGATAGCCTAGTGGTTAGAGGGGCAGATAGCCTAGTGGTTAGAGGGGGAGGCAGATAGCCTAGTGGTTAGAGGGAGGCAGGTAGCCTAGTGGTTAGAGGGGCAGATAGCCTAGTGGTTAGAGGGGCAGATAGCCTAGTGGTTAGAGGGAGGCAGGTAGCCTAGTGGTTAGGGGGGCAGGTAGCCTAGTGGTTAGAGGGGGCGGCAGGTAGCCTAGTGGTTAGAGGAGGCAGGATAGCCTAGTGGTTAGAGGGGCGGCAGATAGCCTAGTGGTTAGAGGGGCAGGTAGCCTAGTGGTTAGAGAGGGGTGGCAGGTAGCCTAGTGGTTAGAGGGGGTGGCAGATAGCCTAGTGGTTAGAGGGGGCGGCAGATAGCCTAGTGGTTAGAGGGGGCAGATAGCCTAGTGGTTAGAGGAGGCAGATAGCCTAGTGGTTAGAGGAGGCAGGTAGCCTAGTGGTTAGAGGAGGCAGGTAGCCTAGTGGTTAGAGGTAGCCTAGGCAGCAGGTAGCCTAGTGGTTAGAGAGGGGTGGCAGGTAGCCTAGTGGTTAGAGGGGGTGGCAGATAGCCTAGTGGTTAGAGGGGTGGCAGGTAGCCTAGTGGTTAGAGGAGGCAGATAGCCTAGTGGTTAGAGGGGGCAGATAGCCTAGTGGTTAGAGGGCAGGTAGCCTAGTGGTTAGGGAGGAGGCAGATAGCCTAGTGGTTAGAGGGGGCGGCAGATAGCCTAGTGGTTAGAGGGGGAGGCAGGTAGCCTAGTGGTTAGAGGGGGAGGCAGGTAGCCTAGTGGTTAGAGGAGGCAGGTAGCCTAGTGGTTAGAGGAGGCAGATAGCCTAGTGGTTAGAGGGAGGCAGATAGCCTAGTGGTTAGAGTGGGAGGAGGCAGGTAGCCTAGTGGTTAGAGGAGGCAGGTAGCCTAGTGGTTAGAGGAGGCAGGTAGCCTAGTGGTTAGAGGAGGCAGATAGCCTAGTGGTTAGAGGAGGCAGATAGCCTAGTGGTTAGAGGAGGCAGGTAGCCTAGTGGTTAGAGGAGGCAGATAGCCTAGTGGTTAGAGAGGGGCGGCAGGTAGCCTAGTGGTTAGAGGGGGTGGCAGGTAGCCTAGTGGTTAGAGGAGGCAGGTAGCCTAGTGGTTAGAGGAGGCAGGTAGCCTAGTGGTTAGAGGAGGCAGGTAGCCTAGTGGTTAGAGGAGGCAGGTAGCCTAGTGGTTAGAGGAGGCAGGTAGCCTAGTGGTTAGAGGAGGCAGGTAGCCTAGTGGTTAGAGGAGGCAGATAGCCTAGTGGTTAGAGGGGCAGGTAGCCTAGTGGTTAGAGGGGGCAGGTAGCCTAGTGGTTAGAGGGGGAGGCAGGTAGCCTAGTGGTTAGAGGGGGAGGCAGGTAGCCTAGTGGTTAGAGGAGGCAGGTAGCCTAGTGGTTAGAGGAGGCAGGTAGCCTAGTGGTTAGAGGGAGGCAGGTAGCCTAGTGGTTAGAGGGGGCAGGTAGCCTAGTGGTTAGAGGGGGCAGGTAGCCTAGTGGTTAGAGGAGGCAGGTAGCCTAGTGGTTAGAGGAGGCAGGTAGCCTAGTGGTTAGAGGAGGCAGGTAGCCTAGTGGTTAGAGGAGGCAGGTAGCCAGATAGCCTAGTGGTTAGAGGAGGCAGGTAGCCTAGTGGTTAGAGGAGGCAGTAGCCTAGTGGTTAGAGGAGGCAGGTAGCCTAGTGGTTAGAGGAGGCAGGTAGCCTAGTGGTTAGAGGAGGCAGGTAGCCTAGTGGTTAGAGGGGAGGCAGGTAGCCTAGTGGTTAGAGGGGCAGGTAGCCTAGTGGTTAGAGGGGGCAGGTAGCCTAGTGGTTAGAGGAGGCAGGTAGCCTAGTGGTTAGAGGGGGGCAGGTAGCCTAGTGGTTAGAGGGGTGGCAGGTAGCCTAGTGGTTAGAGGGGGGAGGCAGGTAGCCTAGTGGTTAGAGGAGGCAGGTAGCCTAGTGGTTAGAGGAGGCAGGTAGCCTAGTGGTTAGTGGTTAGAGGTGGCAGGTAGCCTAGTGGTTAGAGGGGTGGCAGGTAGCCTAGTGGTTAGAGGAGGCAGGTAGCCTAGTGGTTAGAGGAGGCAGGTAGCCTAGTGGTTAGAGGAGGCAGGTAGCCTAGTGGTTAGAGGGGAGGCAGGTAGCCTAGTGGTTAGAGGGGCAGGTAGCCTAGTGGTTAGAGGAGGCAGGTAGCCTAGTGGTTAGAGGAGGCAGGTAGCCTAGTGGTTAGAGGGGGGTGGCAGGTAGCCTAGTGGTTAGAGGTGGCAGGTAGCCTAGTGGTTAGAGGAGGCAGGTAGCCTAGTGGTTAGAGGGGCAGGTAGCCTAGTGGTTAGAGGAGGCAGGTAGCCTAGTGGTTAGAGGCAGGTAGCCTAGTGGTTAGGCAGAGCCTAGGGTGGCAGGTAGCCTAGTGGTTAGAGGAGGCAGGTAGCCTAGTGGTTAGAGGAGGCAGGTAGCCTAGTGGTTAGAGGGGGTGGCAGGTAGCCTAGTGGTTAGAGGGGGTGGCAGGTAGCCTAGTGGTTAGAGGAGGCAGGTAGCCTAGTGGTTAGAGGAGGCAGGTAGCCTAGTGGTTAGAGGAGGCAGGTAGCCTAGTGGTTAGAGGAGGCAGGTAGCCTAGTGGTTAGAGGGTTAGAGGGCAGGTAGCCTAGTGGTTAGAGGAGGCAGGTAGCCTAGTGGTTAGAGGAGGCAGGTAGCCTAGTGGTTAGAGGAGGCAGGTAGCCTAGTGGTTAGAGGAGGCAGGTAGCCTAGTGGTTAGAGGAGGCAGGTAGCCTAGTGGTTAGAGGAGGCAGGTAGCCTAGTGGTTAGAGGAGGCAGGTAGCCTAGTGGTTAGAGGAGGCAGGTAGCCTAGTGGTTAGAGGAGGCAGGTAGCCTAGTGGTTAGAGGAGGCAGGTAGCCTAGTGGTTAGAGGAGGCAGGTAGCCTAGTGGTTAGAGGAGGCAGGTAGCCTAGTGGTTAGAGGAGGCAGGTAGCCTAGTGGTTAGAGGGAGGCAGGTAGCCTAGTGGTTAGAGGAGGCAGGTAGCCTAGTGGTTAGAGGAGGCAGGTAGCCTAGTGGTTAGAGGAGGCAGGTAGCCTAGTGGTTAGAGGAGGCAGGTAGCCTAGTGGTTAGAGGAGGCAGGTAGCCTAGTGGTTAGAGGAGGCAGGTAGCCTAGTGGTTAGAGGGGGTGGCAGGTAGCCTAGTGGTTAGAGGAGGCAGGTAGCCTAGTGGTTAGAGGAGGCAGGTAGCCTAGTGGTTAGAGGAGGCAGGTAGCCTAGTGGTTAGAGAGGAGGCAGGTAGCCTAGTGGTTAGAGGGGAGGCAGGTAGCCTAGTGGTTAGAGGAGGCAGGTAGCCTAGTGGTTAGAGGAGGCAGGTAGCCTAGTGGTTAGAGGAGGCAGGTAGCCTAGTGGTTAGAGGAGGCAGGTAGCCTAGTGGTTAGAGGAGGCAGGTAGCCTAGTGGTTAGAGGAGGCAGGTAGCCTAGTGGTTAGAGGAGGCAGGTAGCCTAGTGGTTAGAGGAGGCAGGTAGCCTAGTGGTTAGAGGAGGCAGGTAGCCTAGTGGTTAGAGGAGGCAGGTAGCCTAGTGGTTAGAGGAGGCAGGTAGCCTAGTGGTTAGCAGGTAGCCTAGTGGCAGAGGCAGGTAGCCTAGTGGTTAGAGGAGGCAGGTAGCCTAGTGGTTAGAGGAGGCAGGTAGCCTAGTGGTTAGAGGAGGCAGGTAGCCTAGTGGTTAGAGGGGGCGGCAGGTAGCCTAGTGGTTAGAGGAGGCAGGTAGCCTAGTGGTTAGAGGAGGCAGGTAGCCTAGTGGTTAGAGGAGGCAGGTAGCCTAGTGGTTAGAGGAGGCAGGTAGCCTAGTGGTTAGAGGAGGCAGGTAGCCTAGTGGTTAGAGGTAGCCTAGTGGTTAGAGGAGGCAGGTAGCCTAGTGGTTAGAGGAGGCAGGTAGCCTAGTGGTTAGAGGAGGCAGGTAGCCTAGTGGTTAGAGGAGGCAGGTAGCCTAGTGGTTAGAGGAGGCAGGTAGCCTAGTGGTTAGAGGAGGCAGGTAGCCTAGTGGTTAGAGGAGGCAGGTAGCCTAGTGGTTAGAGGAGGCAGGTAGCCTAGTGGTTAGAGGAGGCAGGTAGCCTAGTGGTTAGAGGAGGCAGGTAGCCTAGTGGTTAGAGGAGGCAGGTAGCCTAGTGGTTAGAGGAGGCAGGTAGCCTAGTGGTTAGAGGAGGCAGGTAGCCTAGTGGTTAGAGGAGGCAGGTAGCCTAGTGGTTAGAGGGGTGGCAGGTAGCCTAGTGGTTAGAGGGGCAGGTAGCCTAGTGGTAGGCAGGTAGCCTAGTGGTTAGAGGAGGCAGGTAGCCTAGTGGTTAGAGGAGGCAGGTAGCCTAGTGGTTAGAGGGGGTGGCAGGTAGCCTAGTGGTTAGAGGAGGCAGGTAGCCTAGTGGTTAGAGGAGGCAGGTAGCCTAGTGGTTAGAGGAGGTAGCCTAGTGGCAGGTAGCCTAGTGGTTAGAGGAGGCAGGTAGCCTAGTGGTTAGAGGAGGCAGGTAGCCTAGTGGTTAGAGGAGGCAGGTAGCCTAGTGGTTAGAGGAGGCAGGTAGCCTAGTGGTTAGAGGGAGGCAGGTAGCCTAGTGGTTAGAGGAGGCAGGTAGCCTAGTGGTTAGAGGAGGCAGGTAGCCTAGTGGTTAGAGGAGGCAGGTAGCCTAGTGGTTAGAGGAGGCAGGTAGCCTAGTGGTTAGAGGAGGCAGGTAGCCTAGTGGTTAGAGGGGAGGCAGGTAGCCTAGTGGTTAGAGGAGGCAGGTAGCCTAGTGGTTAGAGGGGGTGGCAGGTAGCCTAGTGGTTAGAGGAGGCAGGTAGCCTAGTGGTTAGAGGAGGCAGGTAGCCTAGTGGTTAGAGGAGGCAGGTAGCCTAGTGGTTAGAGGAGGCAGGTAGCCTAGTGGTTAGAGGAGGCAGGTAGCCTAGTGGTTAGAGGAGGCAGGTAGCCTAGTGGTTAGAGGAGGCAGGTAGCCTAGTGGTTAGAGGAGGCAGGTAGCCTAGTGGTTAGTGGGGGTGGCAGGTAGCCTAGTGGTTAGAGGAGGCAGGTAGCCTAGTGGTTAGCAGGGGCCTGGCAGGTAGCCTAGTGGTTAGAGGAGGCAGGTAGCCTAGTGGTTAGAGGAGGCAGGTAGCCTAGTGGTTAGAGGAGGCAGGTAGCCTAGTGGTTAGAGGAGGCAGGTAGCCTAGTGGTTAGAGGAGGCAGGTAGCCTAGTGGTTAGAGGAGGCAGGTAGCCTAGTGGTTAGAGGAGTGGCAGGTAGCCTAGTGGTTAGAGGAGGCAGGTAGCCTAGTGGTTAGAGGCAGGTAGCCTAGTGGTTAGAGGAGGCAGGTAGCCTAGTGGTTAGAGGAGGCAGGTAGCCTAGTGGTTAGAGGAGGCAGGTAGCCTAGTGGTTAGAGGAGGCAGGTAGCCTAGTGGTTAGAGGAGGCAGGTAGCCTAGTGGTTAGAGGGGGTGGCAGGTAGCCTAGTGGTTAGAGGAGGCAGGTAGCCTAGTGGTTAGAGGAGGCAGGTAGCCTAGTGGTTAGAGGAGGCAGGTAGCCTAGTGGTTAGAGGAGGCAGGTAGCCTAGTGGTTAGAGGAGGCAGGTAGCCTAGTGGTTAGAGGAGGCAGGTAGCCTAGTGGTTAGAGGGGAGGCAGGTAGCCTAGTGGTTAGAGGAGGCAGGTAGCCTAGTGGTTAGAGGAGGCAGGTAGCCTAGTGGTTAGAGGAGGCAGGTAGCCTAGTGGTTAGAGGGGGCAGGTAGCCTAGTGGTTAGAGGAGGCAGGTAGCCTAGTGGTTAGAGGAGGCAGGTAGCCTAGTGGTTAGAGGAGGCAGGTAGCCTAGTGGTTAGAGGAGGCAGGTAGCCTAGTGGTTAGAGGAGGCAGGTAGCCTAGTGGTTAGAGGGGAGGTAGCAGGTTAGCCTAGTGGTTAGAGGAGGGTGGCAGGTAGCCTAGTGGTTAGAGGAGGCAGGTAGCCTAGTGGTTAGAGGAGGCAGGTAGCCTAGTGGTTAGAGGAGGCAGGTAGCCTAGTGGTTAGAGGAGGCAGGTAGCCTAGTGGTTAGAGGAGGCAGGTAGCCTAGTGGTTAGAGGAGGCAGGTAGCCTAGTGGTTAGAGGAGGCAGGTAGCCTAGTGGTTAGAGGAGGCAGGTAGCCTAGTGGTTAGAGGAGGCAGGTAGCCTAGTGGTTAGAGGAGGCAGGTAGCCTAGTGGTTAGAGGAGGCAGGTAGCCTAGTGGTTAGAGGGGAGGCAGGTAGCCTAGTGGTTAGAGGAGGCAGGTAGCCTAGTGGTTAGAGGAGGCAGGTAGCCTAGTGGTTAGAGGAGGCAGGTAGCCTAGTGGTTAGAGGAGGCAGGTAGCCTAGTGGTTAGAGGAGGCAGGTAGCCTAGTGGTTAGAGGAGGCAGGTAGCCTAGTGGTTAGAGGAGGCAGGTAGCCTAGTGGTTAGAGGAGGCAGGTAGCCTAGTGGTTAGAGGAGGCAGGTAGCCTAGTGGTTAGAGGAGGCAGGTAGCCTAGTGGTTAGAGGAGGCAGGTAGCCTAGTGGTTAGAGGAGGCAGGTAGCCTAGTGGTTAGAGGAGGCAGGTAGCCTAGTGGTTAGAGGAGGCAGGTAGCCTAGTGGTTAGAGGAGGCAGGTAGCCTAGTGGTTAGAGGAGGCAGGTAGCCTAGTGGTTAGAGGAGGCAGGTAGCCTAGTGGTTAGAGGAGGCAGGTAGCCTAGTGGTTAGAGGAGGCAGGTAGCCTAGTGGTTAGAGGAGGCAGGTAGCCTAGTGGTTAGAGGAGGCAGGTAGCCTAGTGGTTAGAGGAGGCAGGTAGCCTAGTGGTTAGAGGAGGCAGGTAGCCTAGTGGTTAGAGGCAGTAGCAGTGGTTAGCAGGTAGTGGTTAGAGGAGGCAGGTAGCCTAGTGGTTAGAGGAGGCAGGTAGCCTAGTGGTTAGAGGAGGCAGGTAGCCTAGTGGTTAGAGGAGGCAGGTAGCCTAGTGGTTAGAGGAGGCAGGTAGCCTAGTGGTTAGAGGAGGCAGGTAGCCTAGTGGTTAGAGGAGGCAGGTAGCCTAGTGGTTAGAGGGGGTGGCAGGTAGCCTAGTGGTTAGAGGAGGCAGGTAGCCTAGTGGTTAGAGGAGGCAGGTAGCCTAGTGGTTAGAGGAGGCAGGTAGCCTAGTGGTTAGAGGAGGCAGGTAGCCTAGTGGTTAGAGGAGGCAGGTAGCCTAGTGGTTAGAGGAGGCAGGTAGCCTAGTGGTTAGAGGAGGCAGGTAGCCTATTGGTTAGAGGAGGCAGGTAGCCTAGTGTAGTTAGTGGTTAGAGGAGGCAGGTAGCCTAGTGGTTAGAGGGAGGCAGGTAGCCTAGTGGTTAGAGGAGGCAGGTAGCCTAGTGGTTAGAGGAGGCAGGTAGCCTAGTGGTTAGAGGAGGCAGGTAGCCTAGTGGTTAGAGGAGGCAGGTAGCCTAGTGGTTAGAGGAGGCAGGTAGCCTAGTGGTTAGAGGAGGCAGGTAGCCTAGTGGTTAGAGGAGGCAGGTAGCCTAGTGGTTAGAGGAGGCAGGTAGCCTAGTGGTTAGAGGAGGCAGGTAGCCTAGTGGTTAGAGGAGGCAGGTAGCCTAGTGGTTAGAGGAGGCAGGTAGCCTAGTGGTTAGAGGAGGCAGGTAGCCTAGTGGTTAGAGGAGGCAGGTAGCCTAGTGGTTAGAGGCAGGGAGTGGGCAGGTAGCCTAGTGGTTAGAGGAGGCAGGTAGCCTAGTGGTTAGAGTAGGTGGTTAGAGGAGGCAGGTAGCCTAGTGGTTAGAGGAGGCAGGTAGCCTAGTGGTTAGAGGAGGCAGGTAGCCTAGTGGTTAGAGGGAGGCAGGTAGCCTAGTGGTTAGAGGAGGCAGGTAGCCTAGTGGTTAGTGGGAGGCAGGTAGCCTAGTGGTTAGAGGAGGCAGGTAGCCTAGTGGTTAGAGGAGGCAGGTAGCCTAGTGGTTAGAGGAGGCAGGTAGCCTAGTGGTTAGAGGAGGCAGGTAGCCTAGTGGTTAGAGGAGGCAGGTAGCCTAGTGGTTAGAGGAGGCAGGTAGCCTAGTGGTTAGAGGAGGCAGGTAGCCTAGTGGTTAGAGGAGGCAGGTAGCCTAGTGGTTAGAGGAGGCAGGTAGCCTAGTGGTTAGAGGAGGCAGGTAGCCTAGTGGTTAGAGGAGGCAGGTAGCCTAGTGGTTAGAGGAGGCAGGTAGCCTAGTGGTTAGAGGAGGCAGGTAGGTAGCCTAGTGGTTAGAGGAGGCAGGTAGCCTAGTGGTTAGAGGAGGCAGGTAGCCTAGTGGTTAGAGGAGGCAGGTAGCCTAGTGGTTAGAGCCTAGTGGTTAGAGGAGGCAGGTAGCCTAGTGGTTAGAGGAGGCAGGGCCTAGTGGTTAGCAGGTAGCCTAGTGGTTAGAGGAGGCAGGTAGCCTAGTGGTTAGAGGAGGCAGGTAGCCTAGTGGTTAGAGGAGGCAGGTAGCCTAGTGGTTAGAGGAGGCAGGTAGCCTAGTGGTTAGAGGAGGCAGGTAGCCTAGTGGTTAGAGGGGTGGCAGGTAGCCTAGTGGTTAGAGGAGGCAGGTAGCCTAGTGGTTAGAGGAGGCAGGTAGCCTAGTGGTTAGAGGAGGCAGGTAGCCTAGTGGTTAGAGGGCGGCAGGTAGCCTAGTGGTTAGAGGGGGAGGCAGGTAGCCTAGTGGTTAGAGGAGGCAGGTAGCCTAGTGGTTAGAGGAGGCAGGTAGCCTAGTGGTTAGAGGAGGCAGGTAGCCTAGTGGTTAGAGGAGGCAGGTAGCCTAGTGGTTAGAGGAGGCAGGTAGCCTAGTGGTTAGAGGAGGCAGGTAGCCTAGTGGTTAGAGGGGGAGGCAGGTAGCCTAGTGGTTAGAGGAGGCAGGTAGCCTAGTGGTTAGAGGAGGCAGGTAGCCTAGTGGTTAGAGGTGGCAGGTAGCCTAGTGGTTAGAGGGGGTGGCAGGTAGCCTAGTGGTTAGAGGAGGCAGGTAGCCTAGTGGTTAGAGGAGGCAGGTAGCCTAGTGGTTAGAGGGGGTGGCAGGTAGCCTAGTGGTTAGAGGGGGTGGCAGGTAGCCTAGTGGTTAGAGGAGGCAGGTAGCCTAGTGGTTAGAGGAGGCAGGTAGCCTAGTGGTTAGAGGAGGCAGGTAGCCTAGTGGTTAGAGGAGGCAGGTAGCCTAGTGGTTAGAGGAGGCAGGTAGCCTAGTGGTTAGAGGAGGCAGGTAGCCTAGTGGTTAGAGGTAGGGAGGCAGGTAGCCTAGTGGTTAGAGGGGGAGGCAGGTAGCCTAGTGGTTAGAGGAGGCAGGTAGCCTAGTGGTTAGAGGGGGTGGCAGGTAGCCTAGTGGTTAGAGGGGAGGCAGGTAGCCTAGTGGTTAGAGGTGGCAGGTAGCCTAGTGGTTAGAGGAGGCAGGTAGCCTAGTGGTTAGAGGAGCAGGTAGCCTAGTGGTTAGAGGAGGCAGGTAGCCTAGTGGTTAGAGGGGTGGCAGGTAGCCTAGTGGTTAGAGGGGGAGGCAGGTAGCCTAGTGGTTAGAGGGGAGGCAGGTAGCCTAGTGGTTAGAGGAGGCAGGTAGCCTAGTGGTTAGAGGAGGCAGGTAGCCTAGTGGTTAGAGGGGCAGGTAGCCTAGTGGTTAGAGGGGGAGGCAGGTAGCCTAGTGGTTAGAGGAGGCAGGTAGCCTAGTGGTTAGAGGAGGCAGGTAGCCTAGTGGTTAGAGGAGGCAGGTAGCCTAGTGGTTAGAGGGGAGGCAGGTAGCCTAGTGGTTAGAGGGGGTGGCAGGTAGCCTAGTGGTTAGAGGGGGTGGCAGGTAGCCTAGTGGTTAGAGGCAGGTAGCCTAGTGGCAGGTAGCCTAGTGGTTAGAGGAGGCAGGTAGCCTAGTGGTTAGAGGAGGCAGGTAGCCTAGTGGTTAGAGGGGGAGGCAGGTAGCCTAGTGGTTAGAGGGGAGGCAGGTAGCCTAGTGGTTAGAGGAGGCAGGTAGCCTAGTGGTTAGAGGAGGCAGGTAGCCTAGTGGTTAGAGGGGGAGGCAGGTAGCCTAGTGGTTAGAGGGGAGGCAGGTAGCCTAGTGGTTAGGAGCCTAGTGGTTAGAGGAGGCAGGTAGCCTAGTGGTTAGAGGAGGCAGGTAGCCTAGTGGTTAGAGGGGGAGGCAGGTAGCCTAGTGGTTAGAGGGGAGGCAGGTAGCCTAGTGGTTAGTGGAGGAGGCAGGTAGCCTAGTGGTTAGAGGAGGCAGGTAGCCTAGTGGTTAGAGGAGGCAGGTAGCCTAGTGGTTAGAGGGGTGGCAGGTAGCCTAGTGGTTAGAGGAGGCAGGTAGCCTAGTGGTTAGAGGAGGCAGGTAGCCTAGTGGTTAGAGGAGGCAGGTAGCCTAGTGGTTAGAGTAGCCTAGTGGGCAGGTAGCCTAGTGGTTAGAGGAGGCAGGTAGCCTAGTGGTTAGAGGAGGCAGGTAGCCTAGTGGTTAGAGGGGGTGGCAGGTAGCCTAGTGGTTAGAGGGGGTGGCAGGTAGCCTAGTGGTTAGAGGAGGCAGGTAGCCTAGTGGTTAGAGGAGGCAGGTAGCCTAGTGGTTAGAGGAGGCAGGTAGCCTAGTGGTTAGAGGGGTGGCAGGTAGCCTAGTGGTTAGAGGGGTGGCAGGTAGCCTAGTGGTTAGAGGAGGCAGGTAGCCTAGTGGTTAGAGGAGGCAGGTAGCCTAGTGGTTAGAGGAGGCAGGTAGCCTAGTGGTTAGCAGTTAGCCTAGTGGTTAGGGAGGCAGGTAGCCTAGTGGTTAGAGGGGTGGCAGGTAGCCTAGTGGTTAGAGGAGGCAGGTAGCCTAGTGGTTAGAGGTGGCAGGTAGCCTAGTGGTTAGAGGAGGCAGGTAGCCTAGTGGTTAGAGGAGGCAGGTAGCCTAGTGGTTAGAGGGGAGGCAGGTAGCCTAGTGGTTAGAGGAGGGCAGGTAGCCTAGTGGTTAGGTAGCAGGTAGCCTAGTGGTTAGGGGTGGCAGGTAGCCTAGTGGTTAGAGGGGAGGCAGGTAGCCTAGTGGTTAGAGGAGGCAGGTAGCCTAGTGGTTAGAGGGGGAGGCAGGTAGCCTAGTGGTTAGAGGAGTGGCAGGTAGCCTAGTGGTTAGAGGGGCAGGTAGCCTAGTGGTTAGAGGGGGCAGGTAGCCTAGTGGTTAGAGGGGAGGCAGGTAGCCTAGTGGTTAGAGGGGGTGGCAGGTAGCCTAGTGGTTAGAGGGGTGGCAGGTAGCCTAGTGGTTAGAGGAGGCAGGTAGCCTAGTGGTTAGAGGGGGTGGCAGGTAGCCTAGTGGTTAGAGGTAGCCTAGTGGTTAGAGGAGGCAGGTAGCCTAGTGGTTAGAGGGGAGGCAGGTAGCCTAGTGGTTAGAGGAGGCAGGTAGCCTAGTGGTTAGAGGCAGGGTGGGCAGGTAGCCTAGTGGTTAGAGGGGTGGCAGGTAGCCTAGTGGTTAGAGGGGGTGGCAGGTAGCCTAGTGGTTAGAGGAGGCAGGTAGCCTAGTGGTTAGAGGGGGCAGGTAGCCTAGTGGTTAGAGGGGGAGGCAGGTAGCCTAGTGGTTAGAGGGGTGGCAGGTAGCCTAGTGGTTAGAGGAGGCAGGTAGCCTAGTGGTTAGGGGGAGGCAGGTAGCCTAGTGGTTAGGAGGAGGCAGGTAGGGGTTAGAGAGGGCAGGTAGCCTAGTGGTTAGAGGGGCCTAGGCAGGTAGCCTAGTGGTTAGAGGGGGTGGCAGGTAGCCTAGTGGTTAGAGGGGTGGCAGGTAGCCTAGTGGTTAGAGGGGTGGCAGGTAGCCTAGTGGTTAGAGGAGGCAGGTAGCCTAGTGGTTAGAGAGGGGTGGCAGGTAGCCTAGTGGTTAGAGGAGGCAGGTAGCCTAGTGGTTAGAGGGGTGGCAGGTAGCCTAGTGGTTAGAGGTGGCAGGTAGCCTAGTGGTTAGAGGGGTGGCAGGTAGCCTAGTGGTTAGAGGGGGCAGCAGGTAGCCTAGTGGTTAGAGAGGGGTGGCAGGTAGCCTAGTGGTTAGAGGGGTGGCAGGTAGCCTAGTGGTTAGAGGTGGCAGGTAGCCTAGTGGTTAGAGGAGGCAGGTAGCCTAGTGGTTAGAGGTGGCAGGTAGCCTAGTGGTTAGAGGGTGGCAGGTAGCCTAGTGGTTAGAGGGGTGGCAGGTAGCCTAGTGGTTAGAGGGGGTGGCAGGTAGCCTAGTGGTTAGAGGGGGGCAGGTAGCCTAGTGGTTAGAGGGTGGCAGGTAGCCTAGTGGTTAGAGGGGGTGGCAGGTAGCCTAGTGGTTAGAGGGGTGGCAGGTAGCCTAGTGGTTAGAGGGTGGCAGGTAGCCTAGTGGTTAGAGGGGTGGCAGGTAGCCTAGTGGTTAGAGGGGGTGGCAGGTAGCCTAGTGGTTAGAGGTGGCAGGTAGCCTAGTGGTTAGAGGGGAGGCAGGTAGCCTAGTGGTTAGAGGGGGTGGCAGGTAGCCTAGTGGTTAGAGGGGAGGCAGGTAGCCTAGTGGTTAGAGGGGAGGCAGGTAGCCTAGTGGTTAGAGGGGGTGGCAGGTAGCCTAGTGGTTAGAGGGGTGGCAGGTAGCCTAGTGGTTAGAGGTGGCAGGTAGCCTAGTGGTTAGAGGGGTGGCAGGTAGCCTAGTGGTTAGAGGGGGTGGCAGGTAGCCTAGTGGTTAGAGGGGGTGGCAGGTAGCCTAGTGGTTAGAGGGGGCAGGGCAGGTTAGCCTAGTGGTTAGAGGTGGCAGGTAGCCTAGTGGTTAGAGGGGGGTGGCAGGTAGCCTAGTGGTTAGAGGTGGCAGGTAGCCTAGTGGTTAGAGGGGGTGGCAGGTAGCCTAGTGGTTAGAGGGGCAGGCAGGTAGCCTAGTGGTTAGAGGGGTGGCAGGTAGCCTAGTGGTTAGAGGGGGTGGCAGGTAGCCTAGTGGTTAGAGAGGGGTGGCAGGTAGCCTAGTGGTTAGAGGGGTGGCAGGTAGCCTAGTGGTTAGAGGGGGTGGCAGGTAGCCTAGTGGTTAGAGGGGGTGGCAGGTAGCCTAGTGGTTAGAGGGGGTGGCAGGTAGCCTAGTGGTTAGAGGGGGTGGCAGGTAGCCTAGTGGTTAGAGGGGGTGGCAGGTAGCCTAGTGGTTAGGTTAGGGGTGGCAGGTAGCCTAGTGGTTAGAGGGGTGGCAGGTAGCCTAGTGGTTAGAGGTGGCAGGTAGCCTAGTGGTTAGAGGGGTGGCAGGTAGCCTAGTGGTTAGAGAGGGGTGGCAGGTAGCCTAGTGGTTAGAGAGGGGAGGCAGGTAGCCTAGTGGTTAGAGGGGTGGCAGGTAGCCTAGTGGTTAGAGGAGGCAGGTAGCCTAGTGGTTAGAGGTGGCAGGTAGCCTAGTGGTTAGAGGGGGTGGCAGGTAGCCTAGTGGTTAGAGGGTGGCAGGTAGCCTAGTGGTTAGAGGGGTGGCAGGTAGCCTAGTGGTTAGAGGGGGTGGCAGGTAGCCTAGTGGTTAGAGGGGGTGGCAGGTAGCCTAGTGGTTAGAGAGGGGTGGCAGGTAGCCTAGTGGTTAGAGGGGTGGCAGGTAGCCTAGTGGTTAGAGGGGTGGCAGGTAGCCTAGTGGTTAGAGGGGGGCCTAGTGGTTGGCAGGTAGCCTAGTGGTTAGAGGGGGTGGCAGGTAGCCTAGTGGTTAGAGGGTGGCAGGTAGCCTAGTGGTTAGAGGGGGCAGGTAGCCTAGTGGTTAGAGGGGTGGCAGGTAGCCTAGTGGTTAGAGGGGTGGCAGGTAGCCTAGTGGTTAGAGGGGCCTAGGCAGGTAGCCTAGTGGTTAGAGGAGGCAGGTAGCCTAGTGGTTAGAGGGGTGGCAGGTAGCCTAGTGGTTAGAGGGGGTGGCAGGTAGCCTAGTGGTTAGAGAGGGGTGGCAGGTAGCCTAGTGGTTAGAGAGGGGTGGCAGGTAGCCTAGTGGTTAGAGGGGGTGGCAGGTAGCCTAGTGGTTAGAGGGGTGGCAGGTAGCCTAGTGGTTAGAGGGGTGGCAGGTAGCCTAGTGGTTAGAGGCAGGTAGCCTAGGGTTGGCAGGTAGCCTAGTGGTTAGAGGGGGGGTAGCAGAGGAGGTAGCCTAGTGGTTAGAGGGGGTGGCAGGTAGCCTAGTGGTTAGAGGGTGGCAGGTAGCCTAGTGGTTAGAGGGTGGCAGGTAGCCTAGTGGTTAGAGGGGGTGGCAGGTAGCCTAGTGGTTAGAGGGGGTGGCAGGTAGCCTAGTGGTTAGAGGGGGTGGCAGGTAGCCTAGTGGTTAGAGGGGGTGGCAGGTAGCCTAGTGGTTAGAGGGGGTGGCAGGTAGCCTAGTGGTTAGAGAGGGTGGCAGGTAGCCTAGTGGTTAGAGGTGGCAGGTAGCCTAGTGGTTAGAGGGGTGGCAGGTAGCCTAGTGGTTAGAGGGGGTGGCAGGTAGCCTAGTGGTTAGAGGGGGCAGGTAGCCTAGTGGTTAGAGGGGTGGCAGGTAGCCTAGTGGTTAGAGGGGGGCAGGTAGCCTAGTGGTTAGAGGCAGGGTGGCAGGTAGCCTAGTGGTTAGAGGGGGTGGCAGGTAGCCTAGTGGTTAGAGGGGGTGGCAGGTAGCCTAGTGGTTAGAGGGGTGGCAGGTAGCCTAGTGGTTAGAGGTAGCCTAGGGTTGGCAGGTAGCCTAGTGGTTAGAGGGGTGGCAGGTAGCCTAGTGGTTAGAGGGGTGGCAGGTAGCCTAGTGGTTAGAGGGGGTGGCAGGTAGCCTAGTGGTTAGAGGGGTGGCAGGTAGCCTAGTGGTTAGAGGGGGTTGGCAGGTAGCCTAGTGGTTAGAGGGGGTGGCAGGTAGCCTAGTGGTTAGAGGGGTGGCAGGTAGCCTAGTGGTTAGAGGGTGGCAGGTAGCCTAGTGGTTAGAGGTAGCCTAGGGTTAGGCAGGTAGCCTAGTGGTTAGAGGGGGTGGCAGGTAGCCTAGTGGTTAGAGGGGTGGCAGGTAGCCTAGTGGTTAGAGGGGTGGCAGGTAGCCTAGTGGTTAGAGGGGGTGGCAGGTAGCCTAGTGGTTAGAGGGGGTGGCAGGTAGCCTAGTGGTTAGAGTAGGGGTGGCAGGTAGCCTAGTGGTTAGAGGGGTGGCAGGTAGCCTAGTGGTTAGAGGGGTGGCAGGTAGCCTAGTGGTTAGAGGGGTGGCAGGTAGCCTAGTGGTTAGAGGGGGTGGCAGGTAGCCTAGTGGTTAGAGGGGGGGTGGCAGGTAGCCTAGTGGTTAGAGGGGTGGCAGGTAGCCTAGTGGTTAGAGGGTGGCAGGTAGCCTAGTGGTTAGAGGGTGGCAGGTAGCCTAGTGGTTAGAGGGGTGGCAGGTAGCCTAGTGGTTAGGGGGTGGCAGGTAGCCTAGTGGTTAGAGGGGTGGCAGGTAGCCTAGTGGTTAGAGGGGTGGCAGGTAGCCTAGTGGTTAGAGGTAGCCTAGTGGTTGGCAGGTAGCCTAGTGGTTAGAGGGGTGGCAGGTAGCCTAGTGGTTAGAGGGGTGGCAGGTAGCCTAGTGGTTAGAGGGGGCAGGCAGGTAGCCTAGTGGTTAGAGGGGTGGCAGGTAGCCTAGTGGTTAGAGGGGTGGCAGGTAGCCTAGTGGTTAGAGGGGTGGCAGGTAGCCTAGTGGTTAGAGGGGGTGGCAGGTAGCCTAGTGGTTAGAGGGGGTGGCAGGTAGCCTAGTGGTTAGAGGGGTGGCAGGTAGCCTAGTGGTTAGAGGGGTGGCAGGTAGCCTAGTGGTTAGAGGGGGTGGCAGGTAGCCTAGTGGTTAGAGGGGTGGCAGGTAGCCTAGTGGTTAGAGGGGGTGGCAGGTAGCCTAGTGGTTAGAGGGGGTGGCAGGTAGCCTAGTGGTTAGAGGGGGTGGCAGGTAGCCTAGTGGTTAGAGGGGGTGGCAGGTAGCCTAGTGGTTAGAGAGGGGTGGCAGGTAGCCTAGTGGTTAGAGGGGTGGCAGGTAGCCTAGTGGTTAGAGGGGTGGCAGGTAGCCTAGTGGTTAGAGGGGGTGGCAGGTAGCCTAGTGGTTAGAGGGGTGGCAGGTAGCCTAGTGGTTAGAGGGGTGGCAGGTAGCCTAGTGGTTAGAGGGGGTGGCAGATAGCCTAGTGGTTAGGGGGTGGCAGGTAGCCTAGTGGTTAGAGGGGGCAGATAGCCTAGTGGTTAGAGGGGTGGCAGGTAGCCTAGTGGTTAGTGGGCGGCAGATAGCCTAGTGGTTGGCAGGTAGCCTAGTGGTTAGAGGGGTGGCAGATAGCCTAGTGGTTAGAGGGGTGGCAGATAGCCTAGTGGTTAGAGAGGGGTGGCAGGTAGCCTAGTGGTTAGAGGGGTGGCAGATAGCCTAGTGGTTAGTGGTTAGGGGTGGCAGGTAGCCTAGTGGTTAGAGGGTGGCAGATAGCCTAGTGGTTAGAGGGTGGCAGATAGCCTAGTGGTTAGAGGGGGTGGCAGGTAGCCTAGTGGTTAGAGGGGGTGGCAGATAGCCTAGTGGTTAGAGGGGGTGGCAGATAGCCTAGTGGTTAGAGGGGGCGGCAGATAGCCTAGTGGTTAGGGGGAGGGGTGGCAGATAGCCTAGTGGTTAGAGGGGGTGGCAGATAGCCTAGTGGTTAGAGCCTAGGGTTGGCAGGTAGCCTAGTGGTTAGATAGCCTAGTGGTTAGAGGGGCAGATAGCCTAGTGGTTAGAGGGGGCAGATAGCCTAGTGGTTAGAGGTAGCCTAGTGGTTAGAGGGTGGCAGATAGCCTAGTGGTTAGAGGGGGCAGATAGCCTAGTGGTTAGAGATAGCCTAGTGGTTGGCAGATAGCCTAGTGGTTAGAGGGGGTGGCAGATAGCCTAGTGGTTAGAGGGGTGGCAGATAGCCTAGTGGTTAGAGGGGGTGGCAGGTAGCCTAGTGGTTAGAGGGGTGGCAGATAGCCTAGTGGTTAGAGGGGGTGGCAGATAGCCTAGTGGTTAGGGGGTGGCAGATAGCCTAGTGGTTAGAGGGGGTGGCAGATAGCCTAGTGGTTAGAGGGGGTGGCAGATAGCCTAGTGGTTAGAGGGGGTGGCAGATAGCCTAGTGGTTAGAGGGGTGGCAGATAGCCTAGTGGTTAGTGGCAGGTAGCCTAGTGGTTAGAGGGGGTGGCAGATAGCCTAGTGGTTAGAGGGGGCAGTGGTTAGAGGGGGCAGATAGCCTAGTGGTTAGAGGGGGCAGATAGCCTAGTGGTTAGAGGGGGCAGATAGCCTAGTGGTTAGAGGGGGGCAGATAGCCTAGTGGTTAGAGGGGTTGGCAGATAGCCTAGTGGTTAGGGGTGGCAGATAGCCTAGTGGTTAGAGGGGGGGCAGATAGCCTAGTGGTTAGAGGGGGTGGCAGATAGCCTAGTGGTTAGAGGGGGTGGCAGATAGCCTAGTGGTTAGGGGGTGGCAGATAGCCTAGTGGTTAGAGGGGTGGCAGGTAGCCTAGTGGTTAGAGGGGGGCAGATAGCCTAGTGGTTAGAGGGGGCGGCAGATAGCCTAGTGGTTAGAGGGGGGCAGCAGATAGCCTAGTGGTTAGAGGGGGCAGATAGCCTAGTGGTTAGAGGGGCGGCAGATAGCCTAGTGGTTAGAGGGGGCGGCAGATAGCCTAGTGGTTAGAGGGGTGGCAGATAGCCTAGTGGTTAGAGGGGTGGCAGATAGCCTAGTGGTTAGAGGGGTGGCAGATAGCCTAGTGGTTAGAGGGGGCGGCAGATAGCCTAGTGGTTAGAGGGGGCGGCAGGTAGCCTAGTGGTTAGAGGGGCGGCAGGTAGCCTAGTGGTTAGAGTGGGGCGGCAGGTAGCCTAGTGGTTAGAGGGGTGGCAGATAGCCTAGTGGTTAGAGGGGGCGGCAGATAGCCTAGTGGTTAGAGGGGCGGCAGATAGCCTAGTGGTTAGAGGGGGCGGCAGATAGCCTAGTGGTTAGAGGGGGCGGCAGATAGCCTAGTGGTTAGAGGGGGCGGCAGATAGCCTAGTGGTTAGAGGGGGCGGCAGATAGCCTAGTGGTTAGAGGGGGTGGCAGATAGCCTAGTGGTTAGAGGGGGCAGATAGCCTAGTGGTTAGAGTGGGACGGCAGATAGCCTAGTGGTTAGAGGGGTGGCAGATAGCCTAGTGGTTAGAGGGGGCGGCAGATAGCCTAGTGGTTAGAGGGGGTGGCAGATAGCCTAGTGGTTAGAGAGGGTGGCAGATAGCCTAGTGGTTAGAGAGGGGTGGCAGATAGCCTAGTGGTTAGAGAGGTGGCAGATAGCCTAGTGGTTAGAGGGGGCGGCAGATAGCCTAGTGGTTAGAGGGGGCGGCAGATAGCCTAGTGGTTAGAGGGGGCGGCAGATAGCCTAGTGGTTAGAGGGGGCGGCAGATAGCCTAGTGGTTAGAGGGGCGGCAGATAGCCTAGTGGTTAGAGTGGGACGGCAGATAGCCTAGTGGTTAGAGGGGGCAGATAGCCTAGTGGTTAGAGGGGGGCGGTAGATAGCCTAGTGGTTAGAGTGGGATGGCAGATAGCCTAGTGGTTAGAGAGGGATGGCAGGTAGCCTAGTGGTTAGAGGGGGTGGCAGATAGCCTAGTGGTTAGAGGAGGGATGGCAGATAGCCTAGTGGTTAGAGGGGGCAGATAGCCTAGTGGTTAGAGGGGGCGGCAGATAGCCTAGTGGTTAGAGAGGGGTGGCAGGTAGCCTAGTGGTTAGAGGGGGCGGCAGATAGCCTAGTGGTTAGAGGGGGCAGATAGCCTAGTGGTTAGAGGGGGCGGCAGATAGCCTAGTGGTTAGAGGGGGCAGATAGCCTAGTGGTTAGAGGGGGCGGCAGATAGCCTAGTGGTTAGAGAGGGGGCGGCAGATAGCCTAGTGGTTAGAGGTGGCAGATAGCCTAGTGGTTAGAGAGCCTAGGGTGACATGTAGCCTAGTGGTTAGAGGGGGCGGCAGATAGCCTAGTGGTTAGAGGGGGCGGCAGATAGCCTAGTGGTTAGAGGGGGTGGCAGATAGCCTAGTGGTTAGAGAGGGGTGACATGTAGCCTAGTGGTTAGAGGGGGCTAGTGGCAGATAGCCTAGTGGTTAGAGGGGGCGGCAGATAGCCTAGTGGTTAGAGGGGGTGGCAGATAGCCTAGTGGTTAGAGGGGTGGCAGATAGCCTAGTGGTTAGAGAGGGGTGACATGTAGCCTAGTGGTTAGAGGGGGCGGCAGATAGCCTAGTGGTTAGAGGGGGCGGCAGATAGCCTAGTGGTTAGAGGGGGCGGCAGATAGCCTAGTGGTTAGAGGGGGCGGCAGATAGCCTAGTGGTTAGAGGGGGTGGCAGATAGCCTAGTGGTTAGAGGGGGCGGCAGATAGCCTAGTGGTTAGAGGGGGTGGCAGATAGCCTAGTGGTTAGAGGGGGCAGCAGGTAGCCTAGTGGTTAGAGGGGATGGCAGATAGCCTAGTGGTTAGAGAGGGTGACATGTAGCCTAGTGGTTAGAGGGGGCGGCAGATAGCCTAGTGGTTTAGGGGGCGGCAGATGGCCTAGTGGTTAGAGGGGGCAGATAGCCTAGTGGTTAGAGGGGGCGGCAGATAGCCTAGTGGTTATAGGTAGGCGGCAGATAGCCTGGTGGTTATAGGGGCGGCAGATGGCCTAGTGGTTAGAGGGGGCAGATAGCCTAGTGGTTAGAGGGGGCGGCAGATAGCCTAGTGGTTAGAGGGGGCGTCAGATAGCCTAGTGGTTATAGGGGGTGGCAGATGGCCTAGTGGTTAGAGGGGGCAGATAGCCTAGTGGTTAGAGGGGTGGTAGATAGCCTAGTGGTTATAGGGGCGGCAGATAGCCTAGTGGTTAGAGGGGGTGGCTGATAGCCTAGTGGTTAGAGGGGGCGGCAGATAGCCTAGTGGTTAGAGGGGGCGGCAGATAGCCTAGTGGTTATAGGGGGGCGGCAGATAGCCTAGTGGTTAGAGAGGGGTGGCAGATAGCCTAGTGGTTAGAGGGGGTGGCAGATAGCCTAGTGGTTAGAGTGGGACGGTAGATAGCCTAGTGGTTAGAGAGGGGTGGCAGGTAGCCTAGTGGTTAGAGGGGGCAGATAGCCTAGTGGTTAGAGGGGGCGGCAGATAGCCTAGTGGTTATAGGGGGCGGCTGATAGCCTAGTGGTTAGAGGGGGTGGCAGATTGCCTAGTGGTTAGAGAGGGGTGACATGTAGCCTAGTGGTTAGAGGGGGCGGCAGATAGCCTAGTGGTTATAGGTAGGCGGCAGATAGCCTGGTGGTTATAGGGGGCGGCAGATGGCCTAGTGGTTAGAGGGGGCAGATAGCCTAGTGGTTAGAGGGGGGCGTCAGATAGCCTAGTGGTTAGAGGGGGGCGTCAGATAGCCTAGTGGTTATAGGGGGGTGGCAGATAGCCTAGTGGTTAGAGAGGGGTGGCAGGTAGCCTAGTGGTTAGAGAGGGGTGGCAGATAGCCTAGTGGTTAGAGAGGGGTGGCAGATAGCCTAGTGGTTAGAGAGGGGTGGCAGGTAGCCTAGTGGTTAGAGAGGGGTGGCAGGTAGCCTAGTGGTTAGAGGGGGCTGGCAGATAGCCTAGTGGTTAGAGGGGTGGCAGATAGCCTAGTGGTTAGAGGGGGTGGCAGGTAGCCTAGTGGTTAGAGAGGGGTGGCAGGTAGCCTAGTGGTTAGAGGGGGTGGCAGATAGCCTAGTGGTTAGAGGGGGAGGCAGATAGCCTAGTGGTTAGAGGGGGTGGCAGGTAGCCTAGTGGTTATAGGGGGGTGGCAGATAGCCTAGTGGTTATAGGGGTGGCAGATAGCCTAGTGGTTATAGTGGGGCGGCAGATAGCCTAGTGGTTATAGGGGGTGGCAGATAGCCTAGTGGTTAGAGGGGGCATCAGATAGCCTAGTGGTTAGAGGGGGGCGGCAGATAGCCTAGTGGTTAGAGGGGGCAGATAGCCTAGTGGTTAGAGGGGGCAGATAGCCTAGTGGTTAGAGAGGGGTGGCAGGTAGCCTAGTGGTTAGAGAGGGGTGGCAGGTAGCCTAGTGGTTAGAGGGGGCAGATAGCCTAGTGGTTAGAGGGGGGCGGCAGATAGCCTAGTGGTTAGAGAGGGGTGGCAGGTAGCCTAGTGGTTAGAGGGGGCAGATAGCCTAGTGGTTAGAGGGGGGCGGCAGATAGCCTAGTGGTTAGAGCATTGGGCCAGTCATCAAAAGGTTGCTGGATCGGTTCCCCGAGCTGACAAGGTAAAAATCTGTCGTTCTGCCTGTGAACACAGCAGTAAACCCACTGTTCCCTGGTAGGCCGTAATTGTATATAAGAATGTGTTTTTAACTGACTTGCCAAGTGAAATAAAGGTTACATTCCATCTCCTCTGGATGCTAAACCCCTAATAGGGTTTAGCATCCAATCCCACACACTCCTGTTACTGGTCCTATTAGGGTTTAGCATCCAATCCCACACACTCCTGTTACTGGCCCTATTAGGGTTTAAGCATCCAATCCCACACACTACTGTTACTGGTCCTATTAGGGGTTTAGCATCCAATCCCACACACTCCTGTTACTGGTCCTATTAGGGGTTTAGCATCCAATCCCACACACTCCTGTTACTGGTCCTATTAGGGCTTAGCATCCAATCCCACATACTCCTGTTACTGGCCATATTAGGGGTTTAGCATCCAATCCCACACACTCCTGTTACTGGCCCTATTAGGGGTTTAGCATCCAATCCCACACACTCCTGTTACTGGTCCTATTAGGGGTTTAGCATCCAATCCCACACACTCCTGTTACTGGCCCTATTAGGGGTTTAGCATCCAATCCCACACACTACTGTTTCTGGTCCTATTAGTTGTTTAGCATCCAATCCCACACACTACTGTTTCTGGTCCTATTAGTTGTTTAGCATCCAATCCCACACACTCCTGTTACTGGCCCTATTAGGGGTTTAGCATCCAATCCCACACACTACTGTTTCTGGTCCTATTAGGGGTTTAGCATCCAATCCCACACACTACTGTTTCTAGTCCTATTAGTTGTTTAGCATCCAATCCCACACACTCCTGTTACTGGCCCTATTAGGGGTTTAGCATCCAATCCCACACACGACTGTTTCTGTTCCTATTAGGGGTTTAGCATCCAATCCCACACACGAATGTTTCTGGTCCTATTAGGGGTTTAGCATCCAATCCCACACACTACTGTTACTGGTCCTATTAGGGGTTTAGCATCCAATCCCACACACTCCTGTTACTGGCCCTATTAGGGGTTTAGCATCCAATCCCACACACTCCTGGTACTGGTCCTATTAGGGGTTTAGCATCCAATCCCACACACTCCTGTTTCTGGTCCTATTAGGGGCTTAGCATCCAATCCCACACACTCCCGTTACTGGTCCTATTAGGGTTTAGCATCCAATCCCACACACTCCTGTTACTGGTCCTATTAGGGGTTTAGCATCCAATCCCACACACTACTGTTACTGGTCCCATTAGGGGCTTAGCATCCAATCCCATACACTCCTGTTACTGGTCCTATTAGGGGTTTAGCATCCAATCCCACACACTACTGTTACTGGTCCTATTAGTGGCTTAGCATCCAATCCCACACACACTACTGTTACTGGTCCTATTAGGGGTTTATAGCATCCAATCCCACACACTACTGTTACTGGTCCTATTAGGGGTTTATAGCATCCAATCCCACACACTACTGTTACTGGTCCTATTAGGGGTTTAGCATCCAATCCCTCACACTCCTGTTACTGGCCCTATTAGGGGTTTAGCATCCAATCCCACACACTACTGTTTCTGGTCCTATTAGTTGTTTAGCATCCAATCTCATACACTCCTGTTACTGGCCCTATTAGGGGTTTAGCATCCAATCCCACACACGACTGTTTCTGGTCCTATTAGGGGTTTAGCATCCAATCCCACACACGACTGTTTCTGGTCCTATTAGGGGTTTAGCATCCAATCCCACACACTACTGTCACTGGTCCTATTAGGGGTTTAGCATCCAATCCCACACACTCCTGTTACTGGCCCTATTAGGGGTTTAGCATCCAATCCCACACACTCCTGTTACTGGTCCTATTAGGGGTTTAGCATCCAATCCCACACACTCCTGTTTCTGGTCCTATTAGGGTTTAGCATCCAATGCCACACACTACTGTTACTGGTCCTATTAGGGGTTTAGCATCCAATCCCACACACTACTGTTACTGGTCCTATTAGGGGCTTAGCATCCAATCCCACACACTCCTGTTTCTGGTCCTATTAGGGTTTAGCATCCAATGCCACACACTCCTGTTACTGGCCCTATTAGGGGTTTAGCATCCAATCCCACACACTCCTGTTACTGGTCATATTAGGGGTTTAGCATCCAATCCCACACACTCCTGTTACTGGTCCTATTAGGGGTTTAGCATCCAATCCCACACACTACTGTTACTGGTCTGTCCTGTGAAGGCTTAGTGATATATTGCCGGACTGCAAGACACCCGTCCATCATTTCCACCCATTCATATCATCACTCTGAGTAGAGTAGACCCACTGGATTGTAGCATCAGAATCAAACTAACCAGGACCTCTCCCTTCAGTAGTAAAAGAGGTGATTTCCTTCTTCATTTCCTCTCCCTTTTTTTATTTAGCCTTAATTTGGGAACAAATTACATTATTTCCCAGAGCCCCGAGGGCAGCCTGGATTCTTAATAGAAGAAGAAGCTCCCTGCACAGTGGATAAAGATACAAATGACTTAAACACCTCTCGTGTCACTCCTTCTCTCTGTGGAGAGGAGAGAGGAGGGGATGGCTTGGGTTGAACCTCAGCTAAACGCTGCACCCCGGTGGTAGTATTCTGAACTGGTCCTAAAGAACAAAATAAGTCAATCATGACATGGATAAATGCACGTGGGATAAGTTGATGTGAGAACAGCTAACGCGGTTTGTGTTAATGATAAGAGCAGTGGTGGAAAAAGTACTTCATTGTAATACTCGAGTCAAAGTAAAGATGCCCTAATAGAAAATGACTCAAGTAACAGTGAAAGTCACACAATGGTTTTAAATACATTTAAGTATCAAAACTAAATGGAATTGCTAAAATGTACTTAAATATCAAAAGTAAAAGTATAAATAATTTCAAATTCCTTATATGAAGCAAACCAGACGGAACAATTTTCTTGTATTTTTTGTTGACAGATAGCCAGGGGTACACTCCAACACTCAGACATCATTTACAGATAGCCAGGGGTACACTCCAACACTCAGACATCATTTACAGATAGCCAGGGGTACACTCCAACACTCAGACATCATTTACAGATAGCCAGGGGTACACTCCAACACTCAGACATCATTTACAGATAGCCAGGGGTACACTCCAACACTCAGACATCATGTACAGATAGCCAGGGGTACACTCCAACACTCAGACATCATGTACAGATAGCCAGGGGTACACTCCAACACTCAGACATCATTTACAGATAGCCAGGGGTACACTCCAACACTCAGACATCATGTACAGATAGCCAGGGGGGACATCATTTACAGTACACTCCAACACTCAGACATCATTTACAGATAGCCAGGGGTACACTCCAACACTCAGACATCATGTACAGATAGCCAGGGGTACACTCCAACACTCAGACATCATGTACAGATAGCCAGGGGTACACTCCAACACTCAGACATCATTTACAGATAGCCAGGGGTACACTCCAACACTCAGACATCATGTACAGATAGCCAGGGGTACACTCCAACACTCAGACATCATGTACAGATAGCCAGGGGTACACTCCAACACTCAGACATCATGTACAGATAGCCAGGGGTACACTCCAACACTCAGACATCATGTACAGATAGCCAGGGGTACACTCCAACACTCAGACATCATTTACAGATAGCCATGTACAGGGGTACACTCCAACACTCAGACATCATGTACAGATAGCCAGGGGTACACTCCAACACTCAGACATCATGTACAGATAGCCAGGGGTACACTCCAACACTCAGACATCATTTACAGATAGCCAGGGGTACACTCCAACACTCAGACATCATTTACAGATAGCCAGGGGTACACTCCAACACTCAGACATCATTTACAGATAGCCAGGGGTACACTCCAACACTCAGACATCATTTACAGATAGCCAGGGGTACACTCCAACACTCAGACATCATGTACAGATAGCCAGGGGCACACTCCAACACTCAGACATCATGTACAGATAGCCAGGGGTACACTCCAACAATCAGACATCATTTACAGATAGCCAGGGGCACACTCCAACACTCAGACATCATGTACAGATAGCCAGGGGTACACTCCAACACTCAGACATCATGTACAGATAGCCAGGGGTACACTCCAACACTCAGACATCATGTACAGATAGCCAGGCGTACACTCCAACACTCAGACATCATTTACAGATAGCCAGGGGTACACTCCAACACTCAGACATCATTTACAGATAGCCAGGGGTACACTCCAACACTCAGACATCATGTACAGTTAGCCAGGGGTACACTCCAACACTCAGACATCATTTACAGATAGCCAGGGGTACACTCCAACACTCAGACATCATGTACAGATAGCCAGGGGTACACTCCAACACTCAGACATCATGTACAGATAGCCAGGGGTACACTCCAACACTCAGACATCATTTACAGATAGCCAGGGGTACACTCCAACACTCAGACATCATTTACAGATAGCCAGGGGTACACTCCAACACTCAGACATAATTTACAAACCAAGCATTTGTGTTTTAATGGGTCAGCCAGATCAGAGGCAGTAGGGATGACCAGGGATGTTCTCTGTTTAATGAGTCTGCCAGATCAGAGGCAGTAGGGATGACCAGGGATGTTCTCTGTTTAATGGGTCAGTCAGATCAGAGGCAGTAGGGATGACCAGGGATGTTCTCTGTTTAATGAGTCAGTCAGATCAGAGGCAGTAGGGATGACCAGGGATGTTCTCTGTTTAATGGGTCAGCCAGATCAGAGGCAGTAGGGATGACCAGGGATGTTCTCTGTTTAATGGGTCTGCCAGATCAGAGGCAGTAGGGATGACCAGAGATGTTCTCTGTTTAATGGGTCAGCCAGATCAGAGGCAGTAGGGATGACCAGGGATGTTCTCTGTTTAATGGGTCAGCCAGATCAGAGGCAGTAGGGATGACCAGGGATGTTCTCTGTTTAATGGGTCAGTCAGATCAGAGGCAGTAGGGATGACCAGGGATGTTCTCTGTTTAATGGGTCAGCCAGATCAGAGGCAGTAGGGATGACCAGGGATGTTCTCTGTTTAGTGAGTGGAGGTGGAGTTGGTGGGACGGTGCGATGTGGGAGGAATGAGGGTTATGTCAGGGAAAGTTAGCAGAGGTTTACTGTGTGTGTGTGGGTATGTATTAGCTAGCGAGTAGGTGGAGGTGGTGTGAGGGTGATCACTACGATGAAGGTTACGTTAGAGAAGGGTAGAAGAGGTGGGGTGTGTTTGTGGGCATGTATTAACCAGAGAGAGAGGGATGGGACTGGAAGTAGTGTCACCTCCTGCAGTTTGTCAGACATGATCCCACACTGTTGTGGTCGTCTCGCTGACACGCTCTGTCGCTCCGAACTCATCTCCCTCTTAATCTCCTGCAGACACTTCTCCACATGAGGCGACACCTGGGGGGGGGGGTAACTGTAGGTTACGGCACTAAGCTGCCATCTTCAGAGTGCAGCAGCTAAGGTTAGAGTCATGTTTTTATGGCAACTTATGTACTGTAATGTGGAAGTAAAGTATTTAAAGTGATGTAAATAACTCACTGAGTCCTGTCTCTGAAGTCGACAGGTGCTTTGAGTGATTCTCCATGACTCAGACCGTAGAAAGAGAAAAATAGAAATGAGTGAATGAGTGAATACACACACAACATATTTGCACATAGTCTACCTGTTCCTCCTGATGATCTCTGTCCATGTCATCTCCCAGTCTCAGCTGGTCACTGCGCAGGTCGCTGAATGACTGGTGCAGGACGGGGACCTGAGAAGGAGGTGAGGGGCACAGGTAGTACAATCACTACTTAAAACATCAACAAGGACTGAATAACGCTGTTATAAAACAGGCATAACTGTTTTAAACTGTCACTGTGAAAATGGACCCCAAAGCGCCCTCTACTGGTTAAAGTCTCTAACTGCACTACAATGGTGAGTTGAACATTTTAAAGACAAGTCTTACATCCTCGTCTGGCAGGGTCTCTGAAGCTGTAGCTGATCTGGCCCTCCTCCTATCTCCTCCTCCAGCTGACTCAGAGCTCCCACAGACCTTCAGGAGAGACGTGGGGTCTCTATACACAAACCTACACAGATATGTAATAAACTAATGTAGCTGTTTTATAACTGTAGCCCACCACCATCTCTTGACCATCTGACAGAGGAGCAAGGTGTACGGGTACAGTTGCTTATAGTGTTGAACAACTGACTCGATGCTTTTTATAGTGGAGATCAAGTGTATAACTTCCCTGCCTGGGCTGATGAGACAGAGGATTGTGTTGTCAGATGGAACAGAGTAAATAGGCATTTTAACGTCATAGATTTAGCCGGTGGTAACTTGTGGAATAGACACCAGCAGGAATATGCTTTTAACCAATCAACATTTAGGATTAGACCCACCCGTTGTATAAAGCTTCAAAGACATTACACATTGTATAGGACAGACATGATTGCTCTCACCTGATCCATAGACAGCCTCCGGGTCGCTGGTGTGCAGGGAGGAGGCTGACACCCTATGGGCTCCAGAGGACCTACGCAGCCTCTGGCTTCTTAGCTGCGAGGGAGAGAGACGTAGAGGGAAGACGAGCTTGAAATGGGTCTAATTGACTCAACAACCAAAAACACATATCTAAGTGTAGCTTTCTTAATGAACCAGAACATTTCTAGTTATTTCTTCTTCTTTTTTTCTCAAAGTTAGCTGGCTAACTCATTGATTATGCTTTGTAGTATCCCCCTCTGGGAAGAGAACACTAGCCTACCTGTGGTGCTTCCCAGTGGGTTCATTTTCTTTGAGATGCCTGCAGCATCAGGACCTGTGCTCACAGTTTGAGGGCTGCATCCCTTCCCCATGACCGTGATCTTGATTTCAGCTCGAAACAGAGGCATGCGCTGAAGAAGAATTGTTTTTATTTTCTACACTCAAACAATTCCTCTCTGGTAAGTCAACTTGAACGAGCCGCCAAGAACAGGAAAATGGATTACCGCCGTATTTATGACGTTGGGAGTTGTAGTTTTTAAACTCACAGCAGTGATGGAATTATTTGTGAATAAAATGCTTGAGCACTACATTTTCCAAAACTTGCTTCGGGGACATGCATTTTGCGACACTGGGACTACTCTTTGGATTAGAGCGCAGGTGTAAAACTCATTCCACAGAGGGTTTTTCGCTCTGCGGGTTTTTCGCTCTTCCCTTGCACTTTACTGATGAATTAACTAATTAGTAAGGACCTGCCCACACCTGCTTTTCTAGGGCTTAATTGAAAGGAAAAAACCAGAGGCCCTCCATGGAATGAGTTTGTCACCCCTGGATTAAAACCAGGCTGTCTAGGGGGGTTGCTGATAATAAAGAATATAAGAAATACAATTTTGACTTTGTTTATTTTATGTGGGGTATTAGGGCTGATATCTATAGCCTAAAACATGATTATAACTTGACAATATACTAGTTTAATTGAATAATAATACTGATTTGCAACACATTTTATTTAGCTTTATGATGTTAGGAAGTTGGATTTATAGGATACATTTCATAAAATAAACTAGTTAAAGAAAATCCTAAATCTTTCATTCTCCTGCCTGACACAAGAGTGCCTCAGAAGTCCACCGTGAATCTCTACTCCTGAAGAAAGACTACCTCCGCACCCCAAGCATCTCCTCTCACCACTCTCTCAAACGGTCAGTATAATTGCGCTAGGACATAAACAAAGTAGCGGGCTTCATCTTCAATTTGCCACGGAGGTCCGGTGAGAAGGAAGCCGTCAGAATCTCAGCGTTAACAATAGGCATCATTGAGGATACTTTTTTTTTTAAAGAGATGACTGAAAACGACAGACACGGCTTGCAGGTGATAAGATGTGCGCTGTTTACCCTCGTCACGTTACCGATCGAAACCTTGGTTGACTTCGACTCCTGCCCCACTGTTTGTGATTGGCTCAGAACGGAAGACCTACACGATCTCCTGCCCCACTGTTTGTGATTGGCTCAGAACGGAAGACCTACACGATCTCCTGCCCCACTGTTTGTGATTGGCTCAGAACGGAAGACCTACACGATCTCCTGCCCCACTGTTTGTGATTGGCTCAGAACGGAAGACCTACACGATCTCCTGCCCCACTGTTTGTGATTGGCTCAGAACGGAAGACCTACACGATCTCCTGCCCCACTGTTTGTGATTGGCTCAGAACGGAAGACCTACACGATCTCCTGCCCCACTGTTTGTGATTGGCTCAGAACGGAAGACCTACACGATCTCCTGCCCCACTGTTTGTGATTGGCTCAGAACGGAAGACGATCTCCTGCCCCACTGTTTGTGATTGGCTCAGAACGGAAGACGATCTCCTGCCCCACTGTTTGTGATTGGCTCAGAACGGAAGACGATCTCCTGCTCCACTGTTTGTGATTGGCTCAGAACGGAAGACGATCTCCTGCCCCACTGTTTGTGATTGGCTCAGAACGGAAGACGATCTCCTGCTCCACTGTTTGTGATTGGCTCAGAACGGAAGACGATCTCCTGCTCCACTGTTTGTGATTGCTCAGAACGGAAGACCTACACGATCTCCTGCTCCACTGTTTGTGATTGGCTCAGAACGGAAGACGATCTCCTGCTCCACTGTTTGTGACAGAGAGAGAGAGAGAGAGAGAGAGAGAGAGAGAGAGAGAGAGAGAGAGAGAGAGAGAGAGAGAGAGAGAGAGAGAGAGAGAGAGAGAGAGAGAGAGAGAGAGAGAGAGAGAGAGAGAGAGACAGACAGAGAGAGGAGAGACAGAGACAGAGACAGAGACAGAGACAGAGACAGAGAGAGAGATCTCTGGGCCCCGTTTTTAAATGGCACCCTATTTCCACACCCTAGTGTGTTACTGTTGACCATATGGATTTCTGCCAAAAGTAGTGGACTAGACTTATATAAGCAACAGGGTTCCAGTTTGGACACAGCCCTGGTCCTGACCCAGGTGAGAACCAAATGGCGAACAGTAAGAATGTCCAATTGTCATATTTGAGTAAAAGTAAAGATACCTTAATAGAAAATGACTCAACTTAAAGCTAGAAAACACGATGTTCTTGTTATTTTTAAATTACGCGTAGTCAGGGGCACACTTCAACACTCAGACATAATTTACAAATGAAGCATGTGTGTTTAGATTAGAGGCAGTAGGGATGACCAATGATGTTATCTTAATAAGTGAGTGAATTGGATCATTTTCCTGTCCTGCTAAGCATTCAAAGTTGAATGAGTACTTGTTCAAGGGCAGAACGACAGATTTTCACCTTGTCGGCTTGGGGATTCAATCTAGCAACATTTCAGGTAATGGCCCAATGCTCTAACCACTAGGCTACCTGCAGCCCCAAAATGATGGAGAGACTATCATCAGGTTCTGAGAGTGGTGGATGGTTCAAGACATCCACTATAGGACCCAGAGGGTTTTCTGGTTATAAAATAAAAAAGATAAAATTATGTCACGCGATCAGGTTAAATTCATCATAAATTACTGCTGCATTCTGTACTCTCTGTTGGCCATTAGGGACTGGGCCATCTGTGTATGGGCACGGGTAGGCTTCAGAGAGGGCATGGTGGGTCTACAGCCCTCCTCCAGCTGTAGAGGTTTAACACGTGTGATAACGCACATTCTCCTTCTGTTTGTTCAACCTACTGGGAACATTCCATTACCCTTCCTACCATTGGACATCCCCCCTCCCTCATCCACCGTCTCTTCTCCCAGGACACCCATCACATGGAATTAGCCCCCAATCAGTGCCCCAATTCATCTGTCCAGACGCATCCGCGATGCCACCGCATTCTTCAGCCTCACATAGTTTGCCCGGCGCCCACCAGGAAACAAAAGAAAAGGAACAATATCTCCCCAAAATATCTCAAGTCCAAAACAACCCAGCTCGAAATAGCCATCTGGCATCCTGTATTTTAGGGATGTTCTGATAGTTGAGGTGTGAAGGTGTTGTACTGTACTGACTGGGGAACAACAGTGGAGCTGAACCCAGCTGACCTGACCTGAGCCTAGGGGCAAGGTCCCTGTCTCTTTGTATTAACACAGTGGCTAGATATCCCTCTCTCTGTCTCTTTGTCTATTTCTCTCTCTGTGTGTGTGTGTGTGTGTGTGTGTGTGTGTGTGTGTGTGTGTGTGTGTGTGTGTGTGTGTGTGTGTGTGTGTGTGTGTGTGTGTGTGTGTGTGTGTGTGTGTGTGTGTGTGTGTGTGTGTGTGTGTGTGTGTGTGTGTGTGTGTGTGTGTGTGTGTGTGTGTGTTTAACAAGCAGACTACCATAGTCCCTGTGCCCAAGAAGTCCAAGGTAACCTAAATGACACTCAGATCTGTATCTTTGAAGGGCCGGTCATGCCTCACATCAACACCATTATTCCAGAAACCCCAGACCCACTCCAATTTGCATACCGCCCCAGCAGATCCACCGATGACGCAATCTCTATTGCACTGCACACTGCTCTTTCCTACCTGGAGAAGAGGAACACCTATGTGAGAATGCTGTTCATTGACTACAGCTCAGCATTCAACACCATAGTGGCCTCAAAGCTCATCGCTAAGCTAAGGACCCTGGGACTAAACACACTCTGCAGCTGGACTTTCTGACGGGCCGCCCCCAGGTGGTGAGAGTAGGCAACAACACATCCGACAAGTTGACTCTCAACACGGTGCCCCTCAGGGTTGCTTGTTTAGTCCCCTACTGTACTCCCTGTTCACCCACGACTGCGTGCGCAAAGGAGCTGATCGTAGAATACAGGAAACGGAAGGCTGAGCATCGACAGGGCTGTAGTAGAGTACACCCCCATTCACATCAATAGGGCTGTAGTACAACCCCATCTACATCGATAGGGCTGTAGTACACCCCCATCTACATCAATAGGGATGTAGTACACCTGCATCTACACCAATAGGGCTGTAGTAGAGCACACCACCATTCGCATCAATAGGGCTGTAGTACACCCCCATCTACATCAATAGGGCTGTAGTACACCCCCATCTACATCAACAGGGTTGTAGTACACCCCCATCTACATCGACTGGGCTGTAGTGGAACGGGTCGAGAGCTTCAACTTCCTCTGTGTCCACATCACTAAGAATCTATCATGGTCTAAACATACCGACACAGTCGTGAAGAAGGCATATGTGTTATATGTGTTATTTCATACTTTTGATGTCTCCATTATTATTCTATGTAGAACATAGTAAAAATGAAGAAAAACCCTGCAATGAGTCGGTATTCTTAAACTTCTGACCGGTAGTGCACCTCAATTACCTCGTACCTCTGCACATGGAGTCGGTATTCTTAAACTTCTGACCGGTAGTGCACCTCAATTACCTCGTAACTCTGCACATGGAGTCGGTATTCTTAAACTTCTGACCAGTGGAGTCTGCACATGGAGTCGGTATTCTTAAACTTCTGACCGGTAGTGCACCTCAATTACCTCGTACCTCTGCACATGGAGTCGGTATTCTTAAACTTCTGACCGGTAGTGCACCTCAATTACCTCGTACCTCTGCACATGGAGTCGGTATTCTTAAACTTCTGACCGGTAGTGCACCTCAATTACCTGACCTCTGCACATGGAGTCGGTATTCTTAAACTTCTGACCGGTAGTGCACCTCAATTACCTCGTACCTCTGCACATGGAGTCGGTATTCTTAAACTTCTGACCGGTAGTGCACCTCAATTACCTCGTACCTCTGCACACGGAGTCGGTATTCTTAAACTTCTGACCGGTAGTGCACCTCAATTACCTCGTACCTCTGCACACGGAGTCGGTATTCTTAAACTTCTGACCGGTAGTGCACCTCAATTACCTCGTACCTCTGCACACGGAGTCGGTATTCTTAAACTTCTGACCGGTAGTGCACCTCACCTCTGCACACGGAGTCGGTATTCTTAAACCTCTGCACACGGAGTCGGTATTCTTAAACTTCTGACCGGTAGTGCACCTCAATTACCTCGTACCTCTGCACACGGAGTCGGTATTCTTAAACTTCTGACCGGTAGTGCACCTCAATTACCTCGTACCTCTGCACACGGAGTCGGTATTCTTAAACTTCTGACCGGTAGTGCACCTCAATTACCTCGTACCTCTGCACACGGAGTCGGTACTAGTAACCTGTGTATATAGCCAAGTTATCATTACTCATTTTGTATTATTATTATTATTATTTGTTTTACTTTTCTATTATTTCTCTATTGTCTTTCTCTCTGCATTGCTGGGAAGGGCCTGTAAGTCAGCATTTCACTATTAGTGTACACCTGTTGTTTACCAAGCATTTGACAAATAACATTTTATTTTAATATGTTCTCTCTCTCTTTCTGTAGTGCTGCTGGTCACATACACAAGGTTGACATATCAGCTCATTGTATAAGGATTTCTTGTTGTGCCAGAGTGGTGCGTGTGTGTGTGTGTGTGTGTGTGTGTGTGTGTGTGTGTGTGTGTGTGTGTGTGTGTGTGTGTGTGTGTGTGTGTGTGTGTGTGTGTGTGTGTGTGTGTGTGTGTGTGTGTGTGTGTGTGTGTGTGTGTGTGTGTGTGTGTGTGTGTGTGTGCGGTAATGGCCCAACAGCGTGATGGTGTATGGTGACAAGGGTCTGCTCTGTGTCCCTCTGTTGGAATTCATCAAAGAGCTGCCACGTACTTCGCTACCACTGACGAATCACCTGACTAACTGCTCTGTATTAGCAGTGGTGTAAAGTACTTAAGTAAAAATACTTTAAAGTACTACTTAAGTAGTTTTTTGGGGGTATCTGTACTTTACTATTTATATTTTTGGCTACTTATACTTCACTACAATCCAAAAGAAAATAATGTACTTTTTGCTCCATACATTTTCCCTGACAACCCAAAGTACTCTTTACATTATGAATGCTTAGCAGGACAGGAAAATTCACACACTTATCAAGACAACATGCCTGGTCATCCCTACTGCCTCTGACCTGGCGGACTCACTAAACACAAAAACTTCCTTTGTAAATGATGTTTGAGTGTTGACATGTGTCCCTGAATTCAAAAACAAAAAATGGTGCTTAACTTCTTATGGTATAGGGGACGCATAATATAAGGAATTTGAAATGATTCACACTTTTAATTTAACTTTCGATACTCAAGTACATTTTTGCAATGACATTAATTTTGATACTTAAGTACATTTAAAACCAAATACTTTTAGTTCCATCAATGCGGAGAAATGCAGGTGTTCCGAGCAGACAGAGGGAAGCAGTACCGTGGAGGATGCAGTACCATGGAGGATACAGTTCCATGGAGGATACAGTTCCGTGGAGGATACAGTTCCATGGAGGATACAGTTCCGTGGAGGATACAGTTCCGTGGAGGATACAGTTCCGTGGAGGATGCAGTTCCGTGGAGGATGCAGTTCCGTGGAGGATACAGTTCCGTGAAGGATACAGTTCCGTGGAGGATACAGTTCCGTGGAGGATTCAGTTCCGTGGAGGATACAGTTCCGTGGAGGATACAGTTCCGTGGAGGATTCAGTTCCGTGGAGGATACAGTTCCGTGGAGGATACAGTTCCGTGGAGGATACAGTTCCGTGGAGGATACAGTTCCGTGGAGGATTCAGTTCCGTGGAGGATACAGTTCCGTGGAGGATACAGTTCCGTGGAGGATGCAGTACCGTGGAGGATGCAGTACCATGGAGGATGCAGTTCCGTGGAGGATACAGTTCCGTGGAGGATGCAGTACCGTGGAGGATGCAGTTCCGTGGAGGATACAGTTCCGTGGAGGATACAGTTCCGTGGAGGATGCAGTTCCGTGGAGGATACAGTTCCGTGGAGGATGCAGTTCCGTGGAGGATGCAGTTCCGTGGAGGATACAGTTCCGTGGAGGATGCAGTTCCGTGGAGGATGCAGTTCCGTGGAGGATACAGTTCCGTGGAGGATACAGTTCCGTGGAGGATACAGTTCCGTGGAGGATGCAGTTCCGTGGAGGATACAGTTCCGTGGAGGATACAGTTCCGTGGAGGATGCAGTTCCGTGGAGGATACAGTTCCGTGGAGGATGCAGTTCCGTGGAGGTTGCAGTTCCGTGGAGGATACAGTTCCGTGGAGGATACAGTTCCGTGGAGGATACAGTTCCGTGGAGGATGCAGTTCCGTGGAGGATACAGTTCCGTGGAGGATACAGTTCCGTGGAGGATACAGTTCCGTGGAGGATGCAGTTCCGTGGAGGATACAGTTCCGTGGAGGATCAATGCGGAGAAATGCAGGTGTTCCGAGCAGACAGAGGGAAGCAGTACCATGGAGGATGCTGCTCCTTTACTGGGTCAGAAGTCTAAAGTGGATCTCTCCCTTTTCATTGGCTGAAACTTATAATAGGTCCAACAGCTATCTCAACTACCTCCACTACGATGAACTATTGCCCCCCCCCCCAACAACAACAAAAAACACATATGGATTGATATTCATAACAATATCACCAGTGGTGATTTCCAGTAATTAACCATTATAACTCAGTGTTTTTATAATCCCGCTAGCCCCCAGGCCGTAGATGTACCTTAGCAGGGCCAGACCTTGTTTGGTTTGGCTCAGGGCTGAGAGGTTAGGTCCAGGTCCACTCCTACACACTCAGAACCAGCGTTTTGTTTTCCCTTCGTGTTCCTATGACAGGGTTTACACCGTACACGTCATCAGGACAGCAATGCACTGCATGGAGAGAACCTAGTAACCAGAAATATATGCACCTATCAATGTTGGGTCAGAGCTGACCTGGCCGACGCTGTAAATTGAGGATTTTGTTTGATTCGATAGCTAATGTGTAATACCAAATTACCTACAATTGTGAAAGCAATGGATAGGCTGTAGAGTGCCTCATAACCTCTCTTGCCCTCTCTTTGTCTCCAGTCCATCTCTAAAGCTCTTGTTTTTCTTGCTTTCTTTTAGAAGGGGGGTGCTAACTCAATATAATAACTTAATCCAAACTGTGGACAACTGATAATGTACCTACATTCAAACTGTTTATTGACCGTGTCCAGCTCGCCAAAATGAAAGCTAGATTATTTGATACTTTTAATTCTTACTTTGTTAGGTATTTTTCTTAACTGCTTTGTTGGTTAAGGGCTTGCACGTAAGCATTTCACTGAAAGGTGTATTCGGCACGTGACAAATAACATTTTGATTTGATTTAGACAGTCAGGGAACATTGAAAATCCCCCAAACTATTGATAGAGGACTATTATCAACACATTTTATTGTTGAATATTGAATGCGGCCTCCGGGGCTAAATTAGTTTGACACCCCTGTCATAGTGGAATCCATGTCTTCAGTGATCGTGGCTCTGCTTTTCAACTCCTAGAGGAATCCATGTCTTCAGTGATCGTGGCTCTTGTCACGCCCTGACCTTAGAGATCCTTATTATTCTCTATGTTTGGTTAGGTCAGGGTGTGATTTGGGTGGGAAAGTCTATGGTTTCTATTTCTTTGTTTTTGGCCATGTGTGGTTCCTAATCAGAGGCAGATCTCTATCATTGTCTCTGATTGGGGATCATATGTAAGTTGTTATTTTCCTTTTGGGTTTTGTGGGATCTTGTTTTGTGTTTAGTATCTGAGCCTGACAGAACTGTGAGCTTTCGTTTTTTGTCTTTGTTATTTTGTTTGGTGTCGTCAATAAAAATACGATGTACGCCAACCACGCTGCACCTTAGTCTCCTTCTACAAACCAGAGCCGTTACAGGTCTGCTTTTCAACTCTAATATTTGCAGCATGCACAGTTTACCTTACACACTGTAAGGTGGATGAGTGTCTCTAGGGCAGGAATGTAACCCCTGTACACTGACTGAACTAAACCAGCACAAGGAGACCTCAAGATCTCAACATTACATCCAGGGATTAGTACAGTATGCATAACTGGCCAAAATGGGTATATATCTTATCAGTTGTTACAGATATGATAGAGACTCTGGAGGAGGAAGGTACAATGCTTTTCTAATGAATGGACTTCAAATAACTACATGTTGATCTGTACACTTTACATAAATCAGTCAACTTTACATAAATCAGTAAACTTTATGTTGATCTGTGAACGTAAGCCTCTATATTCTCTTCCAGGTGGCTTCTGGAGACGCGTCTGAAATCAGTGCCAGGAGATGTCTTCTCCAACCTAGTAAACATATCAAGGATGTGAGTGAATCACAATCAGCACAATCACATTCACCAGCTTCTCGTTAAAGTCCTAAAGCTTTGTATTTAAATTCCTGTGAATCACACAATCATCAGGATGATACACTTGTTTCTCACTGTCTCACTTTCTCATTTGCGCTCTTTCTTCTCCTCTTCTCTTTCTCTCCCCCTTCTCTCTTCTCCTCTTCTCTTTCTCTCCCCCTTCTCTCTTCTCTCCTCTTTTCTTTCTTTCCCCCTCTGCTCTCCTCTTTTCTTTCTTTCCCCCTCTCTCTTCTCTCCTCTTTTCTTTCTTTCCCCCTCTCTCTTCTCTCCTCTTTTCTTTCTTTCTCCCTCTCTCTTCTCTCCTATTTTCTTTCTCTCCCCCATCTCTCTTCTCTTTCTCTCCCCTTCTCTCTTCTCTCTCTTCTCTTTCTCTCCCTCCTCCTCCTCCTCTCTCTCTCTCTCGCTCCTCTCTTCCCCCCTCTCTCTATTCTCTCTTCCCCCTCTCTCTCTTCTCTCTTCCCCCTCTCTCTCTCTTCTCTCTTCCCCCTCTATTCTCTCTTCCCCCTCTATCTCTTCTCTCTTCCCCCTCTCTCTCTTCTCTCTTCACCCCTATCTCTCTCTTCTCTCTTCCCCCTCTCTCTATCTCTCTCTTCCCCCTCTCTCTCTTCTCTCTTCCCCCTCTCTCTCTTCTCTCTTCCCCCTCTCTGTCTCTTCTCTCTTCCCCCTCTCTCTCTCTCTTCCACCCTCTCTCTGTCTTCTCTCTTCCCCCTCTCTCTCTCTTCTCTCTTCCCCCTCTCTCTCTCTCTTCTCTCTTCCCCCTCTCTCTCTCTTCTCTCTTCCCCTCTCTCTCTCTCTCTTCCACCCTCTCTCTCTCTTCTCTCTTCCCCCTCTCTCTCTCTTCTCTCTTCCCCCTCTCTATCTCTCTCTTCCCCCTCTCTCTCTTCTCTCTTCCCCCTCTCTCTCTCTTCTCTCTTCCCCTCTCTCTCTTCTCTCTTCCCCCTCTCTCTCTTCTCTCTTCCCCCTCTTTTCTCTTCTCTCTTCCCCCTCTCTCTAGCTCTCTCTTCCCCCTCTCTCTCTTCTCTCTTCCCCCTCTCTCTATCTCTCTCTTCCCCCTCTCTCTCTTCTCTCTTCCCCCTCTCTCTCTTCTCTCCTATTTTCTTTCTCTCCCCCATCTCTCTTCTCTTTCTCTCCCCCTTCTCTCTTCTCTCCTCTTCTCTTTCTCTCCCTCCTCCTCCTCCTCCTCTCTCTCTCTCTCGCTCCTCTCTTCCCCCTCTCTCTCTATTCTCTCTTCCCCCTCTCTCTCTTCTCTCTTCCCCCTCTCTCTCTCTTCTCTCTTCCCCCTCTATTCTCTCTTCCCCCTCTATCTCTTCTCTCTTCCCCTCTCTCTCTTCTCTCTTCACCCCTATCTCTCTCTTCTCTCTTCCCCTCTCTCTATCTCTCTCTTCCCCCTCTCTCTCTTCTCTCTTCCCCTCTCTCTCTTCTCTCTTCCCCCTCTCTGTCTCTTCTCTCTTCCCCCTCTCTCTCTCTCTTCTGTCTTCTCCCTCTCTCTCTCTTCTCTCTTCCCCCTCTCCTCCTCTCTCTCTTCTCTCTTCCCCTCCCCTTCTCTCTTCTCTCTTCTCTCTTCCCCCCTCTCTTCTCTCTTCCCTCTTCTATCTCTCTCTCTTCTCTCTTCCTTCCCCCTCTCTTTCTTCTCTCTTCTCTCTCTCTTCTCTTCTCTCTTCTCTTCTCTCTTCCCCCTCTCTCTTCTCTCTCTCCCCCCTCTCTCTTCTCTCTTCCCCCTCTCTCTCTCTCTTCTCTCTCTCTTCTCTCTTCCCCCTCTCTCTTCTCTCTTCCCCCTCTCTCTCTTCTCTCTTCCCCCCCTTTTCTCTTCTCTCTTCCCCCTCTCTCTCTTCCCTCTTCCCCCTCTCTCTGTTCTCTCTTCCCCCTCTCTCTCTCTTCTCTCTTCCACCCTCTCTCTCTCTTCTCTCTTCCACCTCTCTCTCTCTTCTCTCTTCCCCCTCTCTCTCTTCTCTCTTCCCCCTCTGTCGCTCTTCTCTCTTCCCCTTCTCTCTCTCTTTTCTCTTCTTTCTCTATCGTCCTCTCCCTCTCTCTCTTCTCCCCTCTCTCTCTCTCTCTCCCCTCTCTCTCTCTTCTCCCCTCTCTCTCTTCGCTCTTCCCCCTCTCTCTCTTCTCTCTTCCCCCTCTCTCTCTCTTCTCCCCTCTCTCTCTCTTCTCCCTCTCTCTCTTCTCTCTTCCCCTCTCTCTCTCTCTCTCTCTCTCTTCTCTCTTCCCCCTTTCTCTCTCTTCTCTCTTCCCCCTCTCTCTCTTCTCCCTCTCTTTCTCTTCTCCCTCTCTCTCTTCTCTCTTCCCCCTCTCTCTCTCTTCTCTCTTCCCCCTCTCTCTCTTCCCCCCTCTCTCTCTCTTCTCTCTTCCCCCTCTCTCTATCTCTCTCTTCCCCTTCACTCTCTTCTCTCTTCCCCACTCTCTCTCTTCTCTCTTCCCCCTCTCTCTCTCTCTCTTCTCTCTTCCCCCTCTCCTCTCTTCCACCCTCTCTCTCTCTTCTCTCTTCCCCCTCTCTGTCTCTTCTCTCTTCCCCTCTCTCTCTCTCTTCCACCCTCTCTCTGTCTTCTCTCTTCCCCCTCTCTCTCTCTTCTCTCTTCCCCCTCTCTCTCTCTCTTCTCTCTTCCCTCTCTCTCTCTCTCTTCTCTCTTCCCCCTCTCTCTCTCTCTCTTCCACCCTCTCTCTCTCTTCTCTCTTCCCCCTCTCTTCTCTCTTCTCTCTTCCCCCTCTCTCTCTCTTCTCTCTTCCACCCTCTCTCTCTCTTCTCTCTTCCACCCTCTCTCTCTCTTCTCTCTTCCCCCCTCTCTCTCTTCTCTCTTCCCCCTCTGTCTCTCTTCTCTCTTCCCCTTCTCTCTCTCTTTTCTCTTCTTTCTCTATCGTTCTCTCCCCTCTCTCTCTCTTCTCCCCTCTCTCTCTTCTCTCTTCCCCCTCTCTCTCTCTTCTCCCCTCTCTCTCTCTTCTCCCCTCTCTCTCTTCTCTCTTCCCCTCTCTCTCTCTTCTCTCTTCCCCCTTTCTCTCTCTTCTCTCTTCCCCCTCTCTCTCTTCTCTCTCTCTCTCTCTCTCTCTTCTCCCCTCTCTCTCTTCTCTCTTCCCCCTCTCTCTCTCTTCTCTCTTCCCCCTCTCTCTCTCTTCTCTCTTCCCCCTCTCTCTCTCTTCTCTCTTCTCTCTATCTCTCTCTTCTTCTCTTCTCTCTTCCCTTCTCTCTCTCTCTTCTGTCTTCCCCCTCTCTCTCTCTCTCTCTTCTCTCTTCCCCCTCTCTCTCTCTCTTCCACCCTCTCTCTCTCTTCTCTCTTCCCCCTCTCTCTCTCTTCTCTCTTCCCCCTCTCTATCTCTTCTCTCTTCCCCTTCTCTCTCTCTTTTCTCTTCTTTCTCTGTCGTTCTCTCCTCTCTATCTCTCTCTCTTCTCTATTCCCCCTCTCTCTCTCTTCTCTCTTCCCCCTCTCTCTCTCTTCTCCCCTCTCTCTCTTCTCTCTTCCCCCTCTCTCTCTCTTCTCTCTTCCCCCTCTCTCTCTCTTCTCTCTTCCCCCTCTCTCTCTCTTCTCTCTACCCCCTCTCTCTCGTCTCTTTCCCCTTTTCATCATCAGTATGATCACATGTTTCTTGTTAAAGCCACAAAGCTCTATAAAGCTATAGTTAAATTCCAGCGACTTACTAAACCGCCTGTTGCATGTCTCTTATTCTCCAAAGACGGGGAAAAACATCAGATCCAAG